>NC_069717.1:1625569-1653069 GCF_027358585.1 Pangasianodon hypophthalmus
GAAGAGAAGAGATTAGGGAAGAGAAGAGAAGAGAAGAAGAGAGAAAAGAAAACGTGAAAGAGGAGAGAAGAATTGAGAGAAAGGAAAGAGGAGAGAAATAGAAGAAGAGAAAAGAAGAAAAAAGAGGATAAGAGAAGAGAAAAAGCAAATGAGGAGAGACGAAAAGAGAAACAGGAAGAGGAGAGAAGTAGAGGAAGAAAAGAGAAAAGAAGGGATGAGAGAAGATGGGAACCGAAACACGATGGGAGAATCCCTGACAGTGACGTTAGCTTCAATTTATTTTTAACAAGAAAGCAGCTAGAGGAACATCATGCTAATAATTTAGCTTTCTTGGTAGAATGTGGTCCTATTAGCTCACAGAATAAATATTGAGGCAGTAAAAGCTAAAACTTATGATGCATTGCTAGCGTTTTTTTTTTCAGTTTTTTTTGTTTGTTTTTTTTTTTTTTTTTTGGTATTTTTTGATCCGAAAATGAGTAGCGTATTTAGTATTAATCAGTCAGGGACGTCACTTTAATTTCACTCAGTTTATGTTTAAATAGCGACCATGAAAAGTGTGCGTTCAGGCCACTAGCTAATGAAGTGTATAAGCTAGCTACATTATCTTTAGCTAGCTACATTATCTTTAGCTAGCTACATCATCTTTAGCTAGTTACATTATCTTTAGCTAGCTACATTATCTTTAGCTAGCTACATCATCTTTAGCTAGTTACATTTCTTTAGCTAGCTATATTATCTTTAGCTAGCTACATTATCTTTAGCTAGTTACATTAGCTAGCTACATTATCTTTAGCTAGTTACATTATCTTTAGGTAGTTACATTATCTTTAGCTAGCTATGTTATCTTTAGCTAGTTACATCATCTTTAGCTAGCTATATTATCTTTAGCTAGCTACATTATCTTTAGCTAGTTACATTTCTTTAGGTAGTTACATTATCTTTAGCTAGCTATGTTATCTTTAGCTAGTTACATCATCTTTAGCTAGCTATATTATCTTTAACTAGCTATATTATCTTTAGCTAGCTACACTTCTCTTGGATGGAGATGTGCAGGTTTGGAGAAGAGCGGGTTGTGTTTCAGTTCTGTACAGCTGGAAGTAAACTATGCTTTTTTCAAAAACAACGTACTGGAACATGAGAGTGGTTATTTTCACTCGCCTAGCGTCATGTGTAAACATTTTTTCTCATCTAACTAGCGTCTGGTGCTAGCGATGAACTCCACGTGCTGAGTTTTATGTTTGAGATGTTTTATCGTGTGTACTACCGGAGGAGGTTGTATTTCCTCCTCTTGATATTTTCAGTTTGCTTTGATTTGATCGTTAATTGTGAAATGCGTCCAGATCGCTGACGTCTGTTCGTTAGCGTGACAGCGTACGCTAGGATTACGTCACACGCTAACACCTGGTATGGGGTATGTTGGTATCGGGGCATTTTGAATGCAGTATCAGTATGGATGCATCGCGAGCTAAAACATTAGCGAAGGTGCTGTTTTGGACCCAGGTGCTCTAATGATGGTTTAATAACGTAAAGTCTCTGAGCTGCACGTCTTCTCGGGTTTGCTGCAGCGTGCGCTCGTGACCGGAAGGTGTTCTGTGTGACAGGCTTCTCGTGTTTTTGCGGTCGGATTTTGGCCACTGTCATTTCACTGGAATTTCCTGCCATCTGCATCCAATCGTGCGTTCGCAGATTCCTGCTGCCTTGTAAATATCCGAGAGATTTTTATTTTGAGGAGAGTCGAAATAGCATCGAGATCAGGAACGTCGTAAAGTGTTAACCTTATATACTGTACACTCTTAAAAATGCAGAAGTTCTACCTTCTTTGGTTTTGTGAACCGTTAATTCTTTGGTAAGAATCGTTAATTCTCCAATAACCCCTTAAAAAACCCTTTTTCTTCTAAGAGTGTGTGTATTAAGTGGGTAAGTGTGCAGGACTAACTCCAAATTACTGCTCTTTATTTTGTTCTTAGTACTAGAACCTGTCAAAAGTTTAACATTTAGCTGCTAGGGAAAAAAAAAAGTCCCTTAAAGGTTTTTTAAGGGTTTAATGGATAATTAAGGGTTTGTAGCATCATGGAAGCTTTTACTTGGAACCATATACTGATAGAGAATCACTCTTTAAGGGTTCTAAATACGCTCATTTTAATACGTTATCGTTTCTATAGTAACAGCTCATTGACAGGGACGTGTACAGCGGATGCTTCACGTAAACAGATTGAAAAAGTTGTTGACATGAAGTTTTCTGAAGTTTTATGGAAGGAGTCTCCAGTGTCAGAGCTTTGTAACAGTCAGAGGTAAAGCTGTATCTTTAAGTTTTCTGACATCTTCAGGACAGAGGAGTTTACGCTTCTTTGCGTTTTCTCGGTAACATGACAAGCTGGTGAGGAAATGACTGTTTATAACATAACTGAGAACAATTTATAAATCTTTTAGTAAAGTTGTGTGTAAACGTTTGCGTAAAAACCAAAGTGAACGAAAAATTTTAATCAGATTTACCAAAACTTTGGAAACACTGTTTTTCCACATACTTGTGTGTATATATTGATGAACATTAAACACCCGTAAATTACCAAGCTTTTGCGTGATTTGCATGTAGCTCCGCCCACAAAACTCCATAAAAGGTCGAGTGCACAGACAGCTGTGAGCATGAAATGAACAATCAGGGTAAAGTCTGGAAAACAGAAGTGGAAATTATTTTGACTCTCTTCTCTACCAGTAAAAATATTTAATAATATATAATATTAATAATAATACTAATAAATAAGAGCTAGATCTTCAGTCAGCTGAGGCATTTGTGTGTTTACAGTTTACGGCTCTGCGCAGACAGACCGGCCCGTCCTCTGTTTATACACCGCCATTTCTTTTATCATAACTGATTAGTTTTATTTGTCTTAATTTATGGGTGTGTGTTGGCTCACTTTCTTTATTGTTTTCATATTCTTTAATTAAAGCCACTAAAATAAAGTGACTGGTTTTGACTAAATGTTCTGGATGGAGCTCTGAGTCCCTGAGTGAACTAGCATGAGGATGTGTTTCTGGAAACGTAATAAACATAAACAGTTTAAACTCCACTGAATATTCCAGATAGAAAAGTGAATAATCCATGCTAATGATAGGATCTGTAGTCGATCGAGTCGAGGTTTACATTAGTTAGTTACACACACTCTGGAGCACGAGGGGGATACAAACGTTTTTCTGAAATTACAGGATTTTCATGAATACTAAATTATTGTGTAAAAGCTCGTACGAAGAATTTACGCATAAATTGATAAATGAGACCCAGTGTATAAACTTTCATACCTAGCTAACAGCGTTAGGAGAGCTGTATGTCTCTACTGCAGTAGTACAGGGTTTTTTTTTGGCAAAGGTTGATATTTTTCCTGCATTTATGATGAAGCATATCAGTATTGTTGTGTTAAACGTTAATGTGAATGAGTCGTCACTGACTGGACACGCTACGTGGTGTTTTTACTCTCGGCCTCATAACGAGCTGAACAGCAGATCTGCAACTTAATAAAAAGAGTTTGAGAAATTGAACCTGACACATGAGGAGCACTTCACGTTGGAGCAGTTTTTACTTTTTTAAATGGTTTTCCACTTTTGGTAAAAAACATAAAAATGGGTCATTTTGAGTCGAACAGAACAGAAAAGAACAGAAAGTCTGAATTCACACACACACACACACACACACACACCGCAGTAGCCACATGTCGCGCACAGACGGTTTTTTAAGGCCTGTCTCCATCGTCTGCTTATTTGACATGGCACGCTGCTTGCTTACCATCAGCTGTCATCCGATAGGAATGCTGGAAATGAAAATATTACCCTCGAATATCCGTCTTTGAGGAATTTCGCTTTTAGTGCCTTGGATGCCGGACAGGCCCGTCTTTTCCCAGCGCTGGATTAAGCGTGTGAGAGAGCGGTGTGATTCAGTCGCAGGCCTGAGGAGCGAGCCCGAATGTGACACCGTGTTTTAGAAATAGTGGTGATTTCACTCGGACGGGAAGAGAGGAGTGTTTAGACGCGGTTTGGGCAGCAACTGAGCGAAACTGAGGCCTTTTGTTCCACAGGTCTCGATTTCTGCTCCGACTCGGCACAGCTTTATCCGTCACAGCAGATTTATACAGCAGCTACTCTGTGGACTGACAGCACAATGTAACACACACACACACACACACACAATAGTCTACACCCGCAGATAGTGGCTTATGAAATACACATCGTTCAAAAGTGTTGTCTAAGCGAAACAGAGTTACTGTTACCAGCCTGGAGTTGATTATTTTCCTATAACAGCACATTCCAAAGTTATTCCACAACAATTCTTACTGAAGAAACACACATCATAATTTTTATGTTAAGATAACTTAGCTCCTGTTGTTACTTACATTATAGCAGCTATATTCAGTCGTTCCCTCACCAGCCGCTCTTTTAATTCTCCCTAGACGTTCATAAGCCAAAAAAACAAAAGCAGCTTGTAAAGTTACCGAGAAACGGCAAAGAAGCGTAAACTCCTCTGTCCTGAAGACGTCAGAAATCTTAAAGTTACAGCTTTACTTCTGCCTGTTACAAAGCGCTGACACTGGAGACTCCTTCCATAAATGTTAAATAAACATCTCCTTACTTTAAGAAAACTCAATATCAGCGATTTTTTAATCCATTTATGCGGAGCATCTGCTGCATGAGTTCCTGTGAATGAGCTGTTACTATAGAAACGATAATGTACTGTATTAGAAAGACTATTAATATAAACCTGTTATAGAAAATTAATCAAAACCTTCAGATTCGAGAATTCAACCTCACTGTGGTATCATACTCAGTAATAATTATTACCAAAACAACAAATGCGTTGTTTTGTAGTTTTCTGCACTTTTTCTGTGTGCATCCGCTCTTCTGAGTTTGTCTCTGTATCTTGCATGCACTTTATGTTTCTATATTTTTTACTCTAGCACAATATCGACTCGAATAATTGCTCAGGCCAGTCCTACGGCCCGTGTGGTGCATCTAACCTCTCATTAAATGTGTATAGAGACATTAAGAAGAAAAATTAAAGCTTGGAAGAAGGAAGAAGCAGAGATCGTTGGGAACTTGTTTGCTTTGCGCTCGCTGCTGTGTCCTCACTGTAATAACTCCTGTTCGGTGTGTAGTCCTGATTAGTTTGTTAATTTTATACTCTGTTGCGTTAGTGTCTCATTGCGACGTCTTATCATGCATTTTTGTTTTCCTATTTCGACTTCCTGTTACATGTTTAGTGTTTGCTAGTTTTGGTGTGTATCTGAGTTAGCAGTGATGATCATGGCATGGCAAAAATGCTATTTTTTTAGATACTTAATATCGCACAAACGTACACGACAGCTGATTTAGTCTTGGTAGTAACGCAACCGGTGAGAGTAATGGAATGGTGAGATGCTCTCCCGGCTCTCCTCTCACCGAATCAGCGTTTTAGGATCGCTCTTTCCAGCACATGACAGTTTCATGTCCAGTTGCAGGTGCAGGTGTTCATTCAGCACTGGGGATTTTGCCGTACAGGTGAAATCACTACTTACGTATAAACTCAACAGCAACCAACAAGGAGCAATCAGGGAGAAAATGCTGACACTGTAAATCAAGGCAGGACACTGCGTCTGCAGAACGGGGCGTGGCTCGGCTCGGCTCGGGAGCCACTTTGGAGCGCGAGAAGATGCGTATTGTACTCAGAACTTGGAAAAACACAACCTCCGACATGGAAAAGTGCAATGTAATGGTCATTCTACTCAGAATTCCCAGTCGGACACTGCAACATCTACCTGACATCACAACAGTATGATGAAACACACACACACACACACTCACATGCACACAAATAGAGATGACAGTAAACAGAATTCCCTTTGCATCATTTTCTACTTGATAAAACTTGATTTTACTTGATATGTAGCTTTTGTGTTGTGAAAACGTACATTAACAGCTTTGTGTGTTTAGATTTGTAGCTTAATTCTGTTGATTTCAGCCCAAATTTACTAACGTGCTAAAGATCAGTGTGACATAAATCTTATGTGCAAAGATGAACAAGACAGTTGAGCTGTTTTACACATCATTTCTCATTGCGCAGAAATAATTAGCATACTTAATATGTTTATCAAATCCAGACACTAGCCGAGACAAAGACCCGGAACGCTTTTAGACACAAAGTCAGGAAGATCGAATTAACACTTCGAGACGTTTGAGTTTAATGAGTTGCAGCGTAAGAAAGTGATATTCAGAGTCTACGTGTTTATGATAAAGAGCTTCTCTGTGGAAATGTTAATAATGTAACTGATGATAAACTATTCTTTGTCGTCTTTTCTAAATTTTTTGTGTGTTAGTTTGCAGTGGATAAATATATTTGAGACATTAATCCCAAACCAAAAATCCAGTCCATGCCCCATCCAACCTTCCTGGAAAAAACGGAGCTTCCGGATCTGCCCACTTCAGGATAATGAGTGCAGACAGGATGTCTCGTCGAGTGAAGTGCGCTCACCACCAGGTGGTGGCAATGCCCACGTCAAGCCTGTAATTACTGCAGCCGAGGCAGAGCTGCGGAGAGACGTGTGTGTGGGTGGGTGGGTGTGTGTGTGTGTGTGTGTGTGTGTGTGGTGCATTGGTTTTTAAATCCAGTGTGGGCTTTGTTTTATAAAGCGACCAACATGCAGTAGATTTGTGTGTAACCGTGTGATCGAGGTTGCTCTTCACCTCCACTAACATAATAATTATTTTATGAAGCGCTACGGAACAGAGGGATGAATAAAATCTACACCGTTTTTCAGTCTAATCCCAGATGTAGTCGTTTAGCTCTGAGATATCTGGCATCCAGCGATTGCTACTTTAATTTAATCCACTTTGCTGCTGCTTGAGTAGATCACAGCTAGTTGATTAGTTTTCTCTAACAGCAGCTCTGTGAATCACAGGTTTACGTTAATGCGCTCCTTCTGATACGTTATCGTTTCTATAGTAACACCTCATTCACACACAATCAACAGATTAAAAAATCATTCATATGATGACGCTTTCTCTAAGGAGACGTTTATTTAACATTTATGGAAGGAGTCTCCAGTGTCAGAGGTAAAGCTGTAACTTTTTTTTTTCCCAACAATTTTTCCAAAATCTTCAGGACACAGGAGTTGAGGCTTTTTTTTTGCTTTTTTTTTTTTTAACATGACAAGATTTAGAAGATTTACGGAAATATATAAATTCAGGATATAAATTTTGAATTTCTAAAATTATCCCTAATGAGCGAGTCAGAGGTGACGGTGGTGAGGAAAAACTCCCTGAGACGACATGAGGAAGAAACCTTGAGAGGAACCAGACTAAGAAGGGAACCATCCTCATCTGGGTGACACCCGATAGTGCGATTATAAATCATTCCCTTCTATAACTGTGTACTACAGGGACAAATAGTGCAGTTGTGTAACCAGGAAATTCATTATAGTTTTAACATGAAGTCTGTGTTGTTGAAGTTATCAGCTGCTCACTGATGGAGACTCGAGTGCAGAGCAGTTCATGGGAATTGCAGCCCTAAAGCCATCTTCGTGGTTTCTAAGTGGAACCATCCTCAGTTCTCTCACTGATCTTCAGGCTGTGTGTGTGAGGTCGTCCTCAGCAGCGAGTGGTTTTCAGGTGATGAGAACTCCAACCGGAAGCAGGACATCAGGATGGATCAGGCAGGTCCGGAGAGCAGAAGGGGTCAGGATCACTGGCATCTCAGGAAGAAATAAAATAACTTTAAAAACATGAAAATAAATAAAAAAAATTTGTAATAGTTTAAAAATTTGTGTAGTGTAAGAGATAAAATAATCAACTCCGCTTCATCACACCACCACATCAGTGATTGTGTAGTTCATGTAGCAAACACTCAGACACGGCACTCCGTCCTCCTTTAACGGAGTTTCTCTGATCACTCGTTCACGTCCCTTCTGTCTCTCTGCGCTGTTATTTTTCATTTCCTCTGCCCTCGGGTTCTCCGTCACCCGTCCTTCACCAGACAGACGCGTCCCCAACTCACACACAGGAGCTACGAGATTTAAAGCTCACGTCTCTAAGACCAGCACCTGCACTGAGAGAGAGAGAGAGACAGTGTGAGTGTGTGTGTGTGTGTGTGTGTGTGTTAGAGAGAGAGTGTATGTATGTGTGTGTGTGTGTGTGTGTGTAAGGGAGAGAGTGTGTGAGCGTATGTGTGTAAGAGAGAGAGTGCATATGTGTGTATAAGAGTGTGTGTGTGTGTGTGTGTGTGTGTGTAAGAGAGAGAGAGGGTGTGTGTGTGTGTGTGAGAGAGAGAGTGTGTGTGTGTGTGTGTGTGAGAGAGAGAGAGAGTGTGTATGTGTGTATGTAAGAGAGTGTGTGTGTGTAAGTGAGAGAGTGTGTATGTGTATATGTAAGAGTGTGTGTGTGTGTAATAGAGAGAGTGTGTATGTGCGTATGTAATAGAGTGTGTGTGTGTGTAAGAGTGTGTGTGTGTAAGAGAGAGAGTGTGTATGTGCGTATGTAAGAGAGAGTGTGTGTGTGTATATGTAAGAGAGTGTGTGTGTGTAAGTGAGAGAGTGTGTATGTGTATATGTAAGAGTGTGTGTGTGTGTAATAGAGAGAGTGTGTATGTGCGTATGTAAGAGAGTGTGTGTGTGTGTGTGTGTGTGATAATTAACTGTTTTAGCGCTGGTGCTGTGATTTACGGTGCTGAAGTGCAGTGAGTTAAAGCGTCACTGCAGATTTCCACGCGCATCCGTCATGCGGTTTCTGGCACAGATCTCTGAACACCTCGACCTCTCCACACACACACACACACACATTCACACATACACACATTCACACATACACACACACACACACATTCACACACACACACACACACACACACACACACCCCTCAGTACAGTTGTGCAGCGCTGCACCACACATCTGCTTTGAATCGAGGCTCATCTCAGAGGAAGACTTGAACACATTAAGCTCTGGCAGCAACACACACTACACACACTACACACACTTCACACACTACACACTACACACTACACACACTACACACTACACACACTACACACTACACACACTTCACACACTACACACTACACACACTTCACACACTACACACTACACACTACACACACTTCACACACTACACACACTGCACACTACACACACTGCACACTACACACACTACACACACTTCACACACTACACACACTACACACACTGCGCAATACACACACTACACACTTCACACACTACACACTACACACACTTCACACACTACACACACTGCACACTACACACTACACACACTACACACACTACACACACTGCGCAATACACACACTGCACACTACACACACTTCACACACTACACACACTACACACTACACACACTTCACACACTACACACACTACACACTACACACACTACACACACTACACACTTCACACACTACACACTTCAGACACTACACGCACTACACACTACACACTTCAGACACTACACACACTACACACTACACACACTTCACACACTACACACTTCAGACACTACACACACTACACACACTTCACACACTACACACTACACACTACACACACTTCACACACTACACACTTCAGACACTACACACACTACACACCCTACACACACTACACTACACACACTGCGCACACTACACACACTTCACACACTGCACACACCACACACTACACTCTACACACACTTCACACACTACACTGTGCATATTTCACTCACTGCGCACACTTCACACACTACACACACTGCGCACACTACACACACTTCACACAATGCGCACACTACACACACTTCACACACTACACACACTGTGCACACTTCACACACTACACACACTGTGCACACTTCACACACTTCACACAATGCGCACACTACACACGCTGCACACACCACACACTACACACACTTCTCACATTGCACACACTACACACACTTCACACACTACACACACTGCGCACACTTCACACATTGCGCGCACTACACACACTGCGCACACTTCACACACTACACACACTGTGTGTATATGAGTGTATTAGCGTGTGTGGACAGTGTGTTTGAGTGTGCATTTGAGTGTGTGTGTGTGTGTGTGTGTGAGTGAGTGTGTATATGTGAGTGAGTTGGTTGGTTGTTTTTTTGTTTGGTTGTTTTTGTTTGTTTGGTCAGTTGTTTGTTTGGTTTTATTTTGTTTGCTTGTTTGTTTGTTTGGTTGGTTAGTTGCTCAACGATTTACTTATTTATTTAACAGACAGGTTGCTGGGTAAAAGTAACAAAACCATAAATAACACAAATCACCAGGCAGCAACACAAAGGATTCATTTTTGTATCCTTTCAAATTTATGTGCCACTCTCCCGAATTCTGATTCGGCAGGAAACAAACTGCAGCCTCTCTCACTTTATTCAAAAACAGCGACGCTGTAAGGAGGCGCGGAGTTTCGTCCCAGCGGCAGCGCGGCGCGACTGAAAGGGTTAAAGTCTCAAATCCACACAGACGGTTTTAGACCATTAAATTGTTTCTATCTTTAGATCTCGGTCGAGAACACACTGTGTATTTTGCGGTTGTTTGTCTTCCTATCGACGTTGTCGTTGTTCAGACACTCAGCTAATTGAATTCGTCTGGTGTATGTGTGTGTGTGTGTGTGTTATTAAATATCATTTTTCCATTCATTTGTGTATATATGGTTTAAATTTGCTTGGAATCTCTTTAGTGTGTGTGTGTATGTGTGTGTGTTTTAATATGTGTGGAGAGTGTGTTTGAGCGTGTGATGCTGTGTTGGTGTTGTGTGTATTAGCATGTGTTTGAGTGTATGTGTTTGTGTGTGTGTGTGTGTGAGAGAGAGAGAGTGTGTGCATTTGAATGTGTGTGTGTGTATGTGTGAGAGAGAGAGAGAGAGAGAGAGAGAGAGTGTGTGTGTGTGTATTAGCATGTGTTTGAGTGTATGTATGAGTGCGGGTTTGTGTGTGTGTGAGAGTGTATGTATGAGAGTATGTGTTTGTGTGTGTGTGTTTGTGTGTATTAAAGTGTTTGAGTGTGTGTGTGAGAGAGAGAGAGTGTGTGCATTTGAATGTGTGTGTGTGTGTGTGTGAGAGAGAGAGTGTGTGCATTTGAATGTTTGTGTGTGTTTGTGTGTGTGTGTGTTTGTGTGTGTTTGTGTTTGTGTGTGTGTGTGTTTGTGTGCATTAAAGTGTTTGAGTGTGTGTGTGTGTGAGAGAGAGAGTGTGTGTATTTGAATGTTTGTGTGTGTGTGTGTGTGTGTGTGTGTGTGTGTTTCACTGCAGGGCTGTGTCAGTGGAGCCATCTCTGGTTGTATTTACTGTTGATGTGAGTGTGTGATGGTGTGTGACTCATATGGAGAATTACGTTTGTGCTTTTGAACATTAAAAAGTTCTTTGATTGCATCATTCAATAAAAATAATCATTAGACACACACACACACACACGCTTGGAGAGTGACATCACAAAATACACTTAACAAGTCAAGTCACGTGGAGTTTATTGTCATTTCAACCATATACAGCCAGTTAGTACAGAGTGAAACGAAACGACGTTTCTCCAGGACCAAGGTGCTACATAAGACAAACACACAACAACACAGAACTACAAGGGACATAAATTTATACATAAAGTGCACAAGTGCAAGACAGCAGAAGACAGTACAGTGACTCCTGGGACAGACAGTGGGCGCAGTGAGTCCCAGTGCAGCGATGACCAGCACACAGATCTGTTAGAAAGTGAGTCCAGTGAGAATAGTGCGAAGAGTACAAGAGTACAATACAAGTAGCTGAAATAGTGTAAAGATAAGAGGAGCAGCCTATGTACAGTATAATAAATATTGTAGCAGCATAATGTAATGTTCTTAATGTAATAAACACCTTATAACCCTACTTTAGCATGAAGCTAATTAGAGCATAGCTGAAAGAAAGAAAGATGTGATGGTAAGTGAGAAAGAAAAATTCCCAACAGTTCCTCTAACTCTGACTGAGTATGAGCAGTTCCTCTAACTCTGAGCGAGGACGAACCGTTCCTCTGACTCTGAGCGAGGACGAACAGTTCCTCTGACTCTGAGCGAGGACGAACAGTTCCTCTGATTCTGACTGAGTATGAACAGTTCCTCTGACTCTGAGCAAGGACGAACCATTCCTCTGATTCTGAGTGAGTATGAACAGTTCCTCTAACTCTGAGTGAGTATGAACAGTTCCTCTGACTCTGAGTGAGTATGAACAGTTCCTCTGACTCTGAGTGAGTACGAACAGTTCCTCTGACTCTGAGTGAGTATGAACCGTTCCTCTGACTCTGACTGAGTATGAACAGTTCCTCTGACTCTGAGTGAGTACGAACAGTTCCTCTGACTCTGAGTGAGTACGAACAGTTCCTCTGACTCTGAGTGAGTATGAACAGTTCCTCTGACTCTGAGTGAGTATGAACAGTTCCTCTGATTCTGAGTGAGTATGAACAGTTCCTCTAACTCTGAGTGAGTATGAACAGTTCCTCTGACTCTGACTGAGTACGAACAGTTCCTCTAACTCTGAGTGAGTATGAACAGTTCCTCTGACTCTGAGTGAGTATGAACTGTTCCTATGACTCTGAGTGAGTATGAACAGTTCCTCTGACTCTGAGTGAGTATGAACAGTTCCTCTGACTCTGAGTGAGTATGAACAGTTCCTCTGACTCTGAGCAAGAAAGAACACTTCCTCTGACTCTGAGTGAGTATGAACAGTTCCTCTGACTCTGAGTGAGGACGAATGGTTCCTCTGACTCTGAGTGAGTATGAACAGTTCCTCTGACTCTGAGTGAGTATGAACTGTTCCTCTGACTCTGAGTGAGTACGAACAGTTCCTCTGACTCTGACTGAGTACGAACAGTTCCTCTGACTCTGAGTGAGTACGAACAGTTCCTCTGACTCTGAGTGAGGACGAACAGTTCCTCTGACTCTGAGTGAGTATGAACAGTTCCTCTGACTCTGAGTGAGTATGAACGGTTCCTCTGACTCTGAGTGAGTATGAACAGTTCCTCTGCCTCTGACTGAGTACGAACAGTTCCTCTGACTCTGAGTGAGTATGAACAGTTCCTCTGACTCTGACTGAGTACGAACGGTTCCTCTGACTCTGAGTGAGTATGAACAGTTCCTCTGACTCTGACTGAGTACGAACAGTTCCTCTGACTCTGACTGAGTACGAACGGTTCCTCTGACTCTGAGTGAGGACGAACGGTTCCTCTGACTCTGAGTGAGTATGAACAGTTCCTCTGACTCTGAGTAAGTACGAACAGTTCCTCTGACTCTGAGTGAGTACGAACAGTTCCTCTGACTCTGAGTGAGTACGAACAGTTCCTCTGACTCTGAGTGAGTATGAACAGTTCCTCTGACTCTGACTGAGTATGAACAGTTCCTCTGACTCTGAGTGAGTATGAACAGTTCCTCTGACTCTGACTGAGTACGAACAGTTCCTCTGACTCTGACTGAGTACGAACAGTTCCTCTGACTCTGAGTGAGGACGAACGGTTCCTCTGACTCTGAGTGAGTATGAACAGTTCCTCTGACTCTGACTGAGTACGAACAGTTCCTCTGACTCTGAGTGAGTACGAACAGTTCCTCTGACTCTGACTGAGTACGAACAGTTCCTCTGACTCTGAGTGAGTATGAACAGTTCCTCTGACTCTGACTGAGTACGAACAGTTCCTCTGACTCTGAGTGAGTACGAACAGTTCCTCTGACTCTGAGTGAGTATGAACAGTTCCTCTGACTCTGACTGAGTATGAACAGTTCCTCTGACTCTGAGTGAGTATGAACAGTTCCTCTGACTCTGAGCAAGAAAGAACACTTCCTCTGACTCTGAGTGAGTATGAACAGTTCCTCTGACTCTGAGCAAGAAAGAACACTTCCTCTGACTCTGAGTGAGTATGAACAGTTCCTCTGACTCTGAGCGAGTATGAACACTTCCTTTGACTGAGTGAGTACGAACACTTCCTCTGACTCTGAGTGAGTACGAACACTTCCTCTGACTCTGAGTGAGGACGAACACTTCCTCTGACTTTAAGCGAGGACGAATGGTTCCTCTGACTCTGAGCGAGTACGAACAATGTCACTGACTCTGAGCGAGGACGAGCTGTTCCTCTGACTCTAAGCGTCCGGCACTGAAGGGAATACACCATTTTATTTCCCACAAGCTGCTACTTGAGCCAGGATTTAAACAATAGCTCGTGTTTTGAGGTTGCAGATTTGGTATTGGGCAACTTTAGAAACTCTGAAACAGATCTGGGTGAAACGTTCCTGCGGGTTCTGGCCGCGTGTAGATTTGGCGCTCACGGTTCCACGCCAGTGCTAACGTTTACGTGTCGTTCTTGGCGAATGGAGCGCTTATTGTGCTAAATATTTATAGGGGTATTTTTTCACACACAGATCGGTGATGTCTCGGTGGTGAAATTAGAGCTGACAGCTGAGTTTGAACTTTAACAGCTTGTGTACGGTTTGAGGCTCTGTGACGGTGAAGCAGTTTGAGTTTTCTACTCGATGATGACGGATGTTGAGTTAAACAGATTAGTGAGTGAATTACACTCCTGGCCGTGATGTTGCGAACATGTGATCATGGAGTGGTCCGTTTCAGGTCTCTCTGTTCACCTCACTGTGATTAGTCCCACACACTCACACACTCACCTTCACTAAGATGGAGAATTGGACAGGTAAAGGTGAAAGACCAGCAGTGGCTCATGACCGTAGATTTTGGTGTTGCAGGACGACATTAATGACGACATATAATGGAGTCGATCACACTTGACTCATGCTACAGGCTGTTATCTAGTGAATTTTTACAGTTACCTTGTAATAAACAGTTGATTCATCCAGCGTACAGTCATCCAGCGTACAGTCACCCAGCGTACAGTCATCCAGCGTGCAACAGTCGTCCAGCGTACAGTCATCCAGCATACAGTCGTCCAGCATACAGTCACCCAGCATACAGTCGTCCAGCGTACAGTCGTCCAGCATACACTCGTCCAGCGTGCAGTCGTCCAGCGTACAGTCATCCAGCATACAGTCATCCAGCATACAGTCGTCCAGCGTACAGTCATCCAGCATACAGTCGTCCAGCGTACAGTCGTCCAGCATACACTCGTCCAGCGTGCAGTCGTCCAGCGTACAGTCATCCAGCATACAGTCATCCAGCATACAGTCGTCCAGCGTACAGTCATCCAGCGTACAGCGTACAGTCGTCCAGCATACAGTCATCCAGCATGCAGTCATCCAGCATACAGTCGTCCAGCGTACAGTCACCCAGCGTACAGTCGTCCAGCGTACAGTCCTCCAGCGTACAGTCCTCCAGCGTACAGTCGTCCAGCGTACAGTCACCCAGCGTACAGTCATCCAGCGTACAGTCCTCCAGCGTACAGTCACCCAGCGTACAGTCGTCCAGCGTACAGTCCTCCAGCGTACAGTCCTCCAGCGTACAGTTGTCCAGCGTACAGTCACCCAGCGTACAGTCATCCAGCGTACAGTCCTCCAGCGTACAGTCGTCCAGCGTACAGTCATCCAGCGTACAGTCCTCCAGCGTACAGTCACCCAGCGTACAGTCACCCAGCGTACAGTCGTCCAGCGTACAGTCATCCAGCGTACAGTCATCCAGCATACAGTCACCCAGCGTACAGTCCTCCAGCATGCAGTCGTCCAGCATACAGTCATCCAGCGTACAGTCACCCAGCGTACAGTCGTCCAGCGTACAGTCCTCCAGCATGCAGTCGTCCAGCGTACAGTCATCCAGCGTACAGTCACCCAGCGTACAGTCGTCCAGCGTACAGTCCTCCAGCGTACAGTCACCCAGCGTACAGTCGTCCAGCGTACAGCGTACAGTCGTCCAGCGTACAGTCACCCAGCATGCAGTCATCCAGCATACAGTCATCCAGCGTACAGTCACCCAGCGTACAGTCACCCAGCGTACAGTCATCCAGCGTACAGTCGTCCAGCGTACAGTCGTCCAGCGTACAGTCATCCAGCATACAGTCACCTAGCGTACAGTCGTCCAGCGTACAGTCACCCAGCGTACAGTCGTCCAGCATACAGTCACCCAGCGTACAGTCATCCAGCATACAGTCACCCAGCGTACAGTCGTCCAGCGTACAGCGTACAGTCCTCCAGCATGCAGTCGTCCAGCATACAGTCATCCAGCGTACAGTCATCCAGCGTACAGTCATCCAGCGTACAGTCTAGTGGCTCGAATTGAGCGGTTTTAGATGTATATTTGTTCAACCTTGACCTCAAACTGGCCCAGATTTTTCTCAGCCTTTGCTTGCGGAAACAAGGTCACTGTGGTGCACATGCATTTCTGGTATATGGATGTTGTCCACTCCGTAATCCCCCTTTCCCCCTCTCCTAATCTTTACAATATATCTCACAATAGAAATGCTTCTGTACATCATACACCCTCTGTCTGCACGTTTTCCTGATTATTTTATATAAAACAAGATCTTAGCAGCTGATGAGTAACAAGCCCAATCTGGCAACCCTGTCATTAACTGTCCTGTCGTCTGCTCCTCCCCTGAGCATGGGGCAGCGTGAGTCGCGCCCCAGTGGGCCTCTGTTTCATTAGCGCTTGTTGCAGTTCCTCTTTTTGACCACTAGGTGCAATAATAACTCTGTGGAGCTAAATGAGGCAGTGAGCACGCTGAGCAGCAAATCATTAGAAAGGCGAGCAAATCAATGGAACGTATTATATCTGTCAACTAGCCACATTTTTTAAATCATTGGTGACTCAGAAGAGGTGATTAATATTTCACTGGAAGTGTAAATGTAAATATATGGAGCTGTGAATGAGGACTTTCTGCATCACTGACACTATGGACGAGCCGCTGCTGTTAAAGACATTAGAAAGAAAGGAAGAAAGAAAGAAAGAAAGAAATGAGGGCTAGAAAAAAAGACATGAATGAAAGAAAGAAGGACAGTCATGAACAAAAGAACTGTGAAAAGAAAGAAAGAAAGAAAGAAGAGAGGGCTAGAAAGAATGACATGAATGAAAGAACTGTGGAAAGAAAGAAAGAAAGAAAGAAAGAAAGAAAGAAAGAAAGAAAGAAAGAAAGAAGAGAGGGCTAGAAAGAATGACATGAATGAAAGAACTGTGGAAAGAAAGAAGAGAAAGAAAGTAAGAAAGAAAGAAAGACATGAACAAAAGAAATATGGAAAAAGAAAGAAAGAAAGGAATGAAAGACAAGAAGAAAGAAAGAAAGGAATGAAAGAAAGAACTGAGGGAAAGAACAAAATAAAAGAGAGAAAGACTTATGAAAAACTGGTGGAAGGAAGGAACTTTTAAGGGTTCCTCTATGGGGATAACTGATAAGTCTTGGGGTTGTAGATTTGATGATATCTGATTAAATCCTGACAGAAACATTTGATCAGATTCAGTCATTCGGATAACGACACGCCCGGATCTGGATCTGGATCTGGATCAATAACAGCTCCATTATAACCATTAGATCCTGATGGGAAAATGTTTATTGGAAGTCATTAGGCCATTAGGAAGTGTAGCAATTTTTCTAAATGTGTTTTTTTAATTCAGCAGGGGGATGGAGATTTGTACACCACACGCGCACACACACACACACACACACACACACACACGCACACACACACACACACACACATTACCGCTGGAGGAATTTCTCCCAGCATGTGTGACATTACAGTTTTGCTCAATTGCTTAAGCGCATTCGTCAAATGCCAGTCCTTGTTTTCACAACGCTGTGTGAATTTCTCCACATCTGTGCTTCATCTGCTCACGGCACCGTTCGCATTTCTCATCACACACACACACACACACACATACACACACACAGAATTCCATCGTCGAAGCCCGTTTCTGCTAGTGTATAAGTACGGTTGTCCCCGCTTGGCCCGGTGATGCGGTGAGTAAACGCCGGAGCTCATCGCTCTCCGCTCTTCAGCTGAACGTTGTTACTTTTTCACATACGTTTTTTTTTATTGTGTAACTCCTTGCATGCAGCAACACTCGAACAATCTGAGTAGTACATCAGTTTTATCCATGTGGATGTAATCACCACACAACTTCGCCATCTCTGAGCCACACACACACACACACACACACACGCATCACTTCTGAGAATGTGATTATAAGCGTATGTTGCAGTTTGGCTTGCAGTTTGCTTCGTGTGGGCGTGGCCTGTTCTGCTTTTCTACACTTATTTACAATAGCTAACAAGCTCGCTTCATACATCTTTCTGTGTAAACACCAGTTCATTTCATGACCAAAACACATCTCGAAAATAAAAACTTTTAACAAAGAGCATTTTGTCAAACGGAGCACAGTGGCCAAAAAACACACTAACAGCTGCTGGCATTGTGTACTGATGATGTAGTAAATATGTATATTTTTTTATTTAGTATGTTTTGTATTGTAATTGTTGATTTTCCCTCCACTGATTGATTAATAAACACGTCTTATATGGAGAAAATTCCGTGCCAGATCAACAAATGTGAAATACAATACAAAGGCAAAAGGTTTTCATTTTCAGTAGTTACACAAGACCAACACGCCACACTGAAAAGCAAAACCTTCAAAAAAAGCAATATTTAAAAAAATGTTAAGTAGTAGCCGAAACGTATAGACTGTTCACAGGTTAATGTGAGAACCGTCATTCAGAAATGAAAGAAACACAGACGTAAAGACACGAGACCTGAAAAAATCTTAGAGGAATAAAACATACGCATTTGTTTCTCTGTTATTATTTTAACATATGTTGTTGTTGTTTTTTTACTGTTTTGTTATGAGTGATAATGAAAGAATCTTCTGAAGACAATCTCACTGTGTTGGTTTCATAATTTCCAAAGCAAGGGTGTGCAAACTTTTGCACTCAAGTGTAGCTTTTTGTTTCTGGATTTTTTTTTTTTGTAGGCATAAGCGTTGACAGCTCTGGAGAACATGACCTTTCGTAGTGAGCGGTTCTATCAATCTTGAAGAGAAATGAGGCGAGGAACCGGGGTACTTTCAGGGTACTCTGTCATACTGACGCTGCTATTTTGGAAGTGTTGGTTTAAGCAATAATAAAGGGGCACTTCATTTCAGCGACGTGAATTGATGGATTTATGCTATTTTGAAATATGGGGCACTTGTTTTGCATTTATAGCATTTAGCAGGTGGCCTTATCCAGATCGACTTACAGAAGTTCGTTATAGTCTCTATTTAAGAAGAAGAAGAAGAAGAAGCAGCCTTTATCCGTCATATATACGTTATAGGAAGGTGAAATTCTTTTCTTCACATATCCTAGCTTGTTAGGACGCTGGGGTCAGAGCGCAGGGTCAGCCATGATACTGGAGCAGGTAGGGTTAAAGGTATAACAGTGGCAGCGTGAATCCCTGACCTTCTGATCAGTAACCCAGAGCCTTTAACCACTGAGCCACCACTGCCCATTTAACACCTTAGCTCATGCTAATACAAACAGATCAGCTTCTGAGAATCCTATCAAGCTAAAATGATGTTAGAGGACATTAACTTCAATATTTCTGTAGGGAAAGTTTCTGGTATTCAGAGCCGGGTTACGCAGCAGCTGAAGTGGATTTTCTGAGCTCCACATTCAGATTATTAAAATCACCTGTGTGTAGTTCACACCTCTGAGTTCGGCAGATTTTGATTGAGTAGAAGCATCTGAGGCGAGGTTTTTCAACTGCGTCTAGACCACAAACAGCATCTTTAATCATAAACACTCAGTCTGGGATAGAAAATACGGACTGAAGAAGCAGGTCACGTTTCTTTTCTTAGCTGTTAAATGTACTGTGATGTAACATAAAAGCAAGAGACGATTGAAAAAAAGAAAAAAGAATAATACAATGATACAGGAATGAGAAGATTTTCAGAATTATGTTATAATGTGGCATTACAGTACTATACTGAAAACATTGCTCTAAAATGTATTGTCTTTTGGATCGTTCTTGGTGATGAGTTATCGTCTGATACATCCTTGATATTTGGATATGATCAAGATACTTCTTTGGTACTTAAGTTAGAAATAAATTCCCCTCTGCTTTACAGAAAGGAAAGTTAGCAGAGCTCTGCATTTCACTTCCTAAAATTAAGCAAAATTGTTGGTCATGTTTATCTGCAATCAACCATTTAAAACTCAAAACGTCAGAAAAGCTTATCATCGTACGCAGTTTTATACAGATTGGATATAAACGTATTATTGGTAAGCATAGCAAGCTAGCATTAGCTCTGCTATGGACTGCACTGTCTATCTCAGTGAGCTTGCTAGCTGTGACTACAAAGAGTCCTGATTTTAAACGAATGGCAAAAGCAGTGTGACTTGAATTTTTTTCAGTGTGTTATAGTTGTTGTTTTTTCAGTGCGTTGTAAATTTGGTTTGGTTTTTATGAACTGAATGCAGAGCTATGCATGTTTTTAAAGGGTTAGCTAAAGTTAGCGGCAGGGAGTTAGCGGCTCGTTCGTATTGACTGAAAGTAAATATGTTTTTTTTTCAACAAATGAAAGATCTTTCTTAAAGTTTTGAATAAAACGCAGAGCTAAATAATATTTGTATTGTCTGGGGCATCTGGAGGAATTTGGGAGGAGCGTGTTGAAGACATCTGGTTAGCTTTTAAAAAATAGGGTATTTTGGAGGTTTTTAAAATTAGTTTATGAAGCTTTGCTGTCTCTGCTCCGTCCCCTCGTCTCCTCTGTTAGCTCTCTGATTTACGCTGCTGTTGGATTTCATTGTTCCACTGATCCAGAAATGTGTCCTAACTTTATAATGTTCTATAATCTGATTTATTTTTATAGCGGCTCTAAATGAGCCTGCTCTCTAGCTCTCTCTGTTTTTGTGTGTGTGTGTGTGTGTGTCTGTGTATGTGTGTGTGAGTGTGTGTGTACAGTTGTATGGAAAAGTTTGTGCACCCTTGGCCAAATGTTTGCCGTGAAAAGAAGTAAACACAAACTCTGCAGCAAACTATTTTAAAATAATAAATTTTTTGCAAATGTTAATGCATGGCGTGTGCAAAAGTTTAGACACCCCACTGGTCAGTACTTAGTAACACCCCTTTTGGGAGATATCACAGCTTGCCAACGCTTTCTGTATCCAGCTACGAGTCTTTCTCTTCTTGTTTAATGAATGTTCGCCCACTCTTCCTTGCAGAACGTTTAGATTAAGAACAGCATGGTTAAGATATTCTCACAGATTTTCGATGATTTTAAATTCACAGGACTGTGAGGGCCATTCCAGTCACTTCAGCATGAGTTCCTTGAAGTAATTCATGGTTGATTTTGAGGTGTTTTGGATCATTGTCTTGTTTTAGAAGCCAGTCTATTTCAGCTTTAATTCCTTGACTTATTTCCAGAATTTACTGATGTATCTGTTCTTCCATCTACCTGTGCAGTGTTTCCTGTGCCACTGGCAGCCACGTGACACCAAAGCGTCATAGATCCACCCTCATGATTAATATCAAATGCTACTCCTTTGTCCTTCAAGCATTTCTTTGTTGATTGTAGCCAAAGAGTTCCATATTTACTTTATCAGTCCACAGCACATGTTTTTCAAATTGCCTCTGGCTTATCTGGATATTGTTCTGGATACTTCAGACATTAACATTTGTGATGAGGTTGCAGGTAATGTTTCTTTCTGATGACTCTTCCATGCAGATCATGTTTGTGCAACACCACTCCCGTGTCAGATAAACCTTCCTGCAGGCCTTTAGTGCTGTTATGGGGTTTTGCTTTGCCTTTCTGCCCAGCATACAGCCAGTTCTACTTGAGAGGTTTCTTGATCTTTCAGATCTTGCCCTGATTTCCACAGTTCCACTTAACTGACATTTCTTAATGGCATTTCGGGCAGTGGAAATTGTGAGCTGTAAGCACTTTCATATCTTTTTATAGCCTTCTTCTGCTTTGTAGACATCAGATAGCTTCATTTTCAGATCCTTAGGCAGCTGCTTAGAGAAGCTTATGGTTTTTAAGTGTTATAACAAAGTTTAAAAAGTCAGAGAATTATTATGCTATGCAATTCTTATTTCTAATGACCATCATTCATCACCTGCCTAATGAGTCCTAATGAGTTAGTTAAGTTCTGACACTTGTTCCAAACTTGTGCAAATGCATTAATTACTATTTTAGTTTTTTTCTCCAATTTTTTTGAGTTTATTAAAGTAACTGTGCATTAGCATTTGCAGAAAAGTGTTATTTTTTAAAGTTTTGCTGCAGAGGTTGTGTTTACTTCTTTTCACTTACAAATCAACAACATATATGTGATTTGGCCCAAACTTTTGCATACAATTCTAAGTGTGTGTGTATACAGTACGTGTGTGTTTGTGTAGGAATGTACATGTTTGTGTGTGTGTGTGTGTGTGTGTGTGTGAGTGTGCGTGTGTATGAGTGTCTGTATACAATGCACTGAATAATTATTGGCACCCTTCATAAAATAGAGCCAAAATGGTAATTATAATATAAACATCCAACAGTTCAGATTTTGCAAACAACAGGAGAAAACTATTTGTCATTGTTCTAACAAAAACAAATCATTCTCATTAGAGCTACTTTTTTTTTAAACAATAGCATATATGCCAAAATTACTGACACCCCTAAGGAATACTTTAAATATATTCAAATAAATTGTAATTCATGGAAAACTATTTTTCATTTTGTGTGCATATGAGTATGTGTGTATGAGTGTGTGTATGAGTGTGCGTATGAGTGTGTTTGAGTGTGTGTGTGTGTGTGTGTGTTGGAAGGCATTTTGGCGTCTCTCTGCTCTCACTTCATTTCCTGACTCAGCACTCACACACCACATTTGTCTTTGGATTTTATCTGAGTTTGAGTTTCTCAACAATGACATTTTCGTTTCTCTGCTGATGAAAAGTCTGCTGAGTAATCAATCAATCAATCAATCAATCAATCAATCAACCATTCAATCAAACAATGAATCAATGAATCAATCAATCAACCATTCAATCAATCAATCAATCAATCAATCAATCAACCATTCAATCAAACAATGAATCAATGAATCAATGAATCAATCAATCAACCATTCAATCAATCAATCAATCAATCAACCAATCAATCAACCAATCGATCAAACAACCATCCAACTAATCAATAAAAAAAAATCAATCATTCATCCAGTCAACCAACCACCCAATCAATCAAGCAGTCAGTCAGTCAGTCAATCAATCAACCATCCAATCAACCAATTAATCAATCAATCGACCGATCTATCTAGCAGTCAGTCAGTCAATCACTCAACCTTAAAATGTGTAAAAGAATCTTAAACCAGGCTGAATAGTCTTATATTTGATTTATAATAATCTCACATCTGCCTGTGTTCCGGGGATTTTCACTTGCTTTGGTATCATATTTTGCAGTTCTGCTTTTAACTGAATAAGATTTTGACACATTTACTTCAGTACTTTACTTTTTTCATCTGTAACTCTGATGTCTTGCAGCAAACGTTGGTCATGTCTCATTCCGCCCTGACAAGGACGGAGGGAGCGAGTTATCAGCAGAGGAGTGCGCTTTACTGCGCTGTGGACTGAACCTTCCGGGTCTTTCTGGATCTCAGTACAACCAGAGAACACACTGTGAACCGGACTCCAGGTAAAATCACACATCACCTTCAAATAAAACTAAAAGTAGAATGATGAATCAGGTGAATCAGGTGAATCAATTCGTGCTGATATTAGTTAGAATGATGAATCAGGTGATTCATTTGAATCAATATGTGTTGATATTAGTTGCAATGATGGTGAAGTTATTAGCTGTACACGAACACTGATACTGGAAGTGGAATAAAAAAGCATTTTTTATTTTGGAGATGAGTTCAAGTAGAAGAAGAAAAGTGAGGGAAAGAGAGAGAGAGAGAGAGAGAGATAGAGGAGGGGGTTTCTCACGTCACTCAGGAGCTTTGCACAAAATCCATAATGAGCCAAATGACAGGAATGATTATGTGGAAGATCAGAGCGACGCACCAGGAAACATGAGCTCGCTCCATTCAGCTGGCCAAAGATTCCCGCTAGAATGGCTGCCATTGTCACCATTTATCCTGCCTCTTATCCTCTGACTCTTCTCCGACTAACATGAACCATCATCAAAAGCATGTCAAACACACACACACACACACACACACACACAGTGTGCTGTCCTGTCTTAGTCTTAAATACCCTTTCATAACCACGACCAGGGCCAAATTTCCCGTATTATTTATTCATGAAGAGCCTCAGAGGCACTCCGCAGACCGATAATTATGATTTCCCTCCAATTCCTGAGAGAAATCTGCTCTCAGAAGTGCGGCGAATCAGAAAGGCCATGAAAACGCCCGTGATCGAATGTTTGAGCGGTTAGCATGGAGCGTTGGGACGGACGATGAACAAGTGAGCTTTGAGCTTTTTTATCCGTCAACATCGAGGCCTCGGCTCGATTGTCCTGTCAGCTCTCGCTGCTCATATTCCTATGAGTGTGTGTTTTTGTGTGTGTGTGTTGCAGGTCTTCATCCTTTCAGCAAGATCTAGGCTACGCCGTCAAGCAGGAGGAATCGCTCGCTTTCAAGCCGTCATCGGATTCGTCTGAGTTCTCGCCGGAGGCGGACGCCGTGGTGTCCTCGGCCCTATCAGCGCCATCCGCGCCGTACGCGTTTAATAATGAACATGGCTCCTCCCCCTCATCTGGCGTGTCTCGTCACTCGGCGCTACCGCTGAACTCCGGCGCTTTGAAGCGACACTGCCTGTCCGCCAGGATCAACACCACCGCCCGGATGTCATCGTGCGCCAACGGCGTTGTCGAGCGCCTGAACCCGTCTCCTCCCGCCTGCCTCCTGTCCTCGTCTTCATCCTCCTCCACGTCGTCGGTGTCGTCGTCGCTTTGCGAGGATCCCGCGTCCATGCAGACGCCGGCGCCTGAGAACCTGAACCTGCTCCTGCTGCCGCAGCGGACGTTTCTGAAACAGGAGCCTCTGGATGACTTTTCGCACTCGGAGGACGATCTGTTTCAGCAGCAGTACCACCACCCACACCAGCAGCAGCAGCAGCAGCAGCAGCTCTCCTGCCCGCCTCGGACCTCCATGCCCCCTCCGTACCACCTGCACCAGTACAGCTCCGGGAACGGCGCCCAGCTCCACCTCCACAACCAGCAGGAGCCGTTAGACGCAGCGCGAGGACGAGGGGAAGACGGCGGCGTCGTTTTCGTTGACAAGCAGACGTGCCGGTGGATCGACTGCAGCGCAGCGTACGAGCAGCAGGAGGAGCTGGTGAGACACATCGAGAAAGTACACATCGACCAGAGGAAGGGCGAGGACTTCACCTGCTTCTGGGCCGGCTGCATCCGCCGCTACAAACCCTTCAACGCCCGCTACAAACTGCTCATCCACATGAGAGTGCACTCCGGAGAGAAACCCAACAAGTGCATGGTGAGTGGATTACACCAAACACACAACACACACACCTCAGATACACAATCTTACACCAAACACACAACACACAAACACGTCAGATACACAATCTTACACCAAACACACAACACACACACATCAGATACACATGAGAGTGCACTCCGGAGAAAAACCCAACAAGTGCATGGTGAGTGGCTTACACCAAACACACAACACACACACCTCAGATACACAATCTTACACCAAACACACAACACACACACACGTCAGATACACAATCTTACACCAAACACACAACACACACACATCAGATACACATGAGAGTGCACTCCGGAGAAAAACCCAACAAGTGCATGGTGAGTGGCTTACACCAAACACACAACACACACACCTCAGATACACAATCTTACACCAAACACACAACACACACACATACACACACACACACATGTCAGATACACATGAGAGTGCACTCTGGAGAGAAACCCAACAAGTGTATGGTGAGTGGCTTACACCAAACACACAGCACACACATACCTCAGATACACAATCTTACATCGAACACATAACACACACTCACACACACACGTCAGATACACAATCTTACACCAAACACACAACACACACACGCACACCTCAGATGCACAATCTTACATCGAACACATAACACACACATACCCCTCAGATACAGTCTTACACCAAACACACACACACACACCTCAAATACACAGTGTTACACCAAACACACAATTGTCAAATTTTGTACTGAAATCAGTTAAATTAAGATCACTGTGCTGTGAGCGTCAGTATAAAACTCTTCTATAGACACCAGAGGGCTGATTATTTATTACTGGAGCGTCTTCATGTAGATCTTACACAATCACGTGATATTTAAGGAATAAAACACAACAGCGTGGTGTGATGAAGTGGAGTTTCTGCAGTTGATTATTTTCCTAAAACAGCACGTCCCCAAGTGTTTTATTCCTCTTACACCACAGCAATTTACCAACAATTACAATTTTTAATTTATTAAGCATGACACATTATATTTTTTATCCATTCATAGTTACATTTATTGTTGTGAAACAAGTTAGATCCTGTTCTCACTTACGTTACAGCAGCTATAAACACTCGTTCCCTCACCAGCCTCTTTCTCAGCTTGTCGTGTTACAGAGAAACCACAAAGAAGCGTAAACTCCTCTGTCCTGAAGACGTCGCAAAACTTCAAGTTCCAGCTTTACCTCTGACTGATACAAAGCGCTGACACTGGAGACTCCTTCCATCAATGTTACATAAACTTCTCCTTACAGATCAACAGTTTTGCACATTTTTATTCTGTTAATGTGAATGAGCTGTTACTATGGAAACAATAATGTATTAGATCGAGAGCATTAATATAAACCTGTGATTTGCAGCTGTGCTACTGTCAGAGCTGCTGTTATAGAAAATTCATCAACACCTTCTGACCAATCAGAGTCCAGGATTCAGCAGCGCTTGGATTTTAATATCCAACGTTCAAGCTGATAATCGATCACTAAATTAATACATGCTACTACATGAGGCTAATTAGAGCAGCGGGCAACAGAAAGAGACAGAAAAAAGCTGAATATTTTAAATCACACATTATCTCACTGTGAAGTGAAGCATTTTAGTGCGACGTCTGAAAGTATTTACGTTCTCTTTCCGAAAATACGCAATCAGCAGAGCGTGTGATTGCATCTGAAGGTAGCTAGCAGGCGTTTAACTCGCCGTGGTGTAGAAACAGGGCTGAAGTCATCCAGGTAAAACTCTCACCTTTCACCAGTCAACACACTAATCAACGTCAGACTGTCGAAATCCCTTAAAAAATCCCTCCATGCCACCAGCGGATAGTCCAAACACACAATTAGCGCACGATTTGTGTAGGACGAAGACATGTTTATTTTCCTACTCTCGTTTTGTGGGTTGTTTTTGCGATCATGGGAGTGATGGAGAGCTCGGAAAAAAAAAAAAAAACCCAGCACATCTGTTTAACATAACCAAACAATGCTCGCACTCGGCCGTATTTAAATAAGAGTTTTAAACGTCCCACACGTATCGAGCGCAGCGGCCTCGTGTCCAAAGCAAACACTCGGGAAACTGCAGTAG
>NC_069717.1:1655569-1670569 GCF_027358585.1 Pangasianodon hypophthalmus
TTTTTCCCGTCTGCATTAATATTAAAAATATATCCTGCTCCTCTCCCCCGCGGCTCCGCCGGCCTTTCTGACCGCTCCGGATTCTCCGTCTCGGATCATCGATGAGATTTGTGTAAATATTTATCGGAGCGGCTCGGGCTGGTCTGAGTGTTCAGGTTTGATGAGCAGTTAATACATGTTTCTGTGCTCAACTTCCTCTCCGCTTTATTGCTTTAATTCTGTTAAATAAATTCACAGACAGGTCAAACCCAGGCCGCGCTCCGGTCCTGTTTTTCTTCGTTAGCTACTACACAAACATGCGCTCGAGGTCGACAACTCGTGGGACTTCGACATCCTCAAACATTTTTCCCAAAGCAGACAGAATTGTAATTTGTTACTTTAACATTTAATGTCCAAAAAATGTACACAATATACAATCTTGATTTTTTTATGTCTGTTAACGTTCATTAAAACAAGTGTTTCTGAATTTGTAATAAATACTTTAGCAGACCTGTCTTCTGTAGACTGATCTACTGGAAATTGATTTAGATTTATTTTTGTTGTTGTTTATAAACCTGAATCTTTTATTTTAAAATTCTCTATAAAGTTAGAATAAACTAGTTAAATTCATGTTCCAGAAATTAAATTAGATTAAAACAGAATTCAATCAAAAATGATTAAAAATGTAAAAGTGTAAAATTCAAAATTAATGTAAATTATTAATGAAAAATAGTTTTTGTTTACAAAATTCAGATTAATGTTGATGATTCATTTCAGTTTAGTTTATTTAGTTTAGTTAATCAAGAATTTAGAAATGTGTTGTGCTACTAAAATTTGAGTTTAGATTTTATACAATTTATTAACTTAAAAATAAATTTTATTAAATTAAATGCACTTACAAATTTAAATTTCATTCATTCATTTCAAACCTGATATACAGTTACATAAGATTGAAATTATTCTGATTTGAATTGTCTGATTTATGGTTTTCTGGCCCAGAAATTTGCTCCACCCTCCTGCTGAAACAGAGCCACTCTGCCCCGCCTCTTTCTTTTAAACACTAATAATAAAGCATGCTCAGTTCAACAGAGGGGGCGGTGATGTCATGTCATTCCTCATGTAGGCAGAAGAGGGCGTAAAAATGACAAACCGCTCCTTTAAAGATGTCGCATTTTAAGATATTTCTGTTGTATCGTATTGCTGGGATGAACTGAGGATCTTGAAAGTAAGAAATACAATAACTTTTGAGGTTAAAAAAAAGTTTAATGTGGAGCGACTCAAGATATTTAAATAAATGTATTTATTTATAATAATTCGCCCAGTGAGAATCATCATGAGGACAGTGTGTATATATATATATTATAAAGAATGTTTATTAAACATAACACTAAACTGTCGTAAATTGATTCTTTGCGCAAAAAGTGATTTAATTTCTAAACCGAATTCTACTGAGAAGTTTTAGACTGTATACAGCTGTATACATTTAGACGAGGTTAGCTGTGTCCTGTTGCTGTGTTCCAGGATTCAAATACAAAAGAAATATTTATAAAAGTCAGTTACAGGTGTTATTATTATTATTATTATTATTATTATTATTATTATTAGAAGAAGCATTAATGTGTCCACAGTTTGGTTTTGTGTCAAATTAATTCTCGTAAAAGATTTTACCCGATTTCTTATAAAATGTATAAAGTCTCAGATGTTAGAGAAGGAAATAAAACCAAAAAAAATAAAAGCAGGTCCGAAAGAATCGAGCGAATCTGCGTGAAGAATAAAGAAGCTCAGTTCTGAACCCAAAACGTAACTTTTATGTGATGTCGGATTTCCTGTGTGTTACGAGGTTGTGATCTTCCCGTAAGCTGAAACGTAAAGATGGCGAATGTTTTCGAGTCGTCTGTAAACCTGGGTGTGTTTTTATTTTTCCCGTATTTCTATTTTCCTTTCTTTGGACTTTCTGAGGCTTTCGGGGAAATCGAGTCCCTGCTTTTTTGTTAGTCACTGGTTTTTTTGTGCCCGTTTAAGCCACCTGGTCATGACATCATTAACGAGGTGGCGTCATGTGACACCCGCTAACGAGTGGTCGTTTTTATGGGAAAGAAATCCCATCTGTTTGGGGAAACAGTCATTCAGCCAAACGCTAATGATGAGACTTTATTAAAAAAAAAAAAAAAAGAAAGACTTAAAGTGAAGCAAGTGCTGTTTGAAAAAAAAAACAGAAAAAAGCTATAAAGTTGTGTAAACATCCACAAAGCCGTGCAGCGGCGCTTGGGAGTAACGCAATATGGCGGCCTTATTAAATTAACCGAACGTGTCGTAATTCCTGGATGTGTTAGCGGCGTATTAGTAATTCTTTATAAATCTGTTTTATTTCATTTTCTCTTCCTGCCTCATCATGGTTCCTGCTATTCCCACGTGAGAAAGCCGCCTCATGATCCGGAGTCGGAGCGCTTCCAGCGTGCCGAGGCAGCGTGACTCAGCATGACGACGCCGTAAACCACACGCTCTGGCAGGCAGACGGAGGGAGAGAGAGAATCGCTGCTGGGAAAAAGATGGGATCGCTCTGGGTTCTGTCACTCGTTCGCCTGAGTTCAGTTTTGCGATGAAATTGTTCACAGTCTGCCGTAAATCACGCACGCTTATGACACGTGTTCATAAACGTTACTTCCTCAGCCAAGCTTCACCTTTTTTTTTTTTATTAGACTGAGAACTGCAGATCCTGCCTCTGCTGAAGGACAGAGGACACATTCATCTTTAGTTTACTGTTTTTTTTAAAGCTGTTTCACTTTTTCGCTCTTTCACATTTCACTCTTTCACTCTTTCACTGTTTCACTGTTTCATGTACTCATTGTTTCACTTTTCTACTGTTTTAATCTTTTCACTGTTTCACTCTTTCAATTTTTTTTTCACTGATACATTGTTTCACGTTTTCACTCTTTCACTTTCGTATTTTTTACTCTTTCTCTGTTTCACTCTTTCACTCACATTTTCACTTTTTCACATTTTCACTCTTTCAAATTTTCGCTCTTTCACTCTCACATTTACTCTCTCACTCTTTCACTGTCATTCTTTCACTCTTTCACTTTTTCATATTTTCACTCTCACATTTTCACTCTTTTACTGTCACTCTTTCACTCTTTCACTCTCACCTTTTCATTCTTCCACTGTTTCACTGTTTCACATTTTCACTCTTTCACTGTTTCATGTATTCATAGTTTCACTTTTTTACTGTTTTAATCATTTCACTTTCACTATTTCAGTCTTTCAGTTTTTATTTTTTCACTGATTCACTGTTTCACATTTTTACTCTTTCTCTGTTTCACTCACTCATTCGCTCTTTCACTCTCACATTTTCACTCTTTCACTGTCACTCTTTCGCTCTTTAACTTTTTCGTATTTTCACTGTTTCACATTTTCACTCTTTCCCTGTTTCACTCTTTCACTCTTTCACTGTCACTCTTTCGCTCTTTAACTTTTTCGTATTTTCACTGTTTCACATTTTCACTCTTTCCCTGTCACTCTTTCACTCTTTCACTGTCACTCTTTCGCTCTTTAACTTTTTCATATTTTCACTGTTTCACTCTTTCACTCTTTCCCTGTCACTATTTCACTCTTTCCCTGTCACTCTTTCACTCTTTCCCTGTCACTCTTTCACTCTTTCCCTGTTTGAAACTCTCGGCCGTTCAGCTTGAAGGAGAGGTGGATGAGGGAATGTGCTGCCTCGCGCGTACGTCATGGCCTTTCCTCTTTTCTTTTTTTTAGTGTGAAAGATTTATTAGAGTGAATTTGGAGGCTGAAACGCTCGGCCCCTCTCTCAGGCTGCCAGCTCGCTCGCTTTCAGAGCTGAAGAGACGCTTTTCTGTGAGCAATCAACACGGCTAGCGCAAGATGAAACGTCTAGCGCCATTAGCTAATTAAACACGCGGACGGCGCAGAGGCGACTTTTCCCTGTGAACGCGGGAGGAAACCCGATCCGTCTGGGCCGCGGCGTGACGCTGATATTAATGCGTTTGTACCAGAGCGGCCCGCTGACATCCCCGGCCTGTCTGCTCCGCTTAGCGCCCGCCGTGCTTCACGTAGCGCTGGCTACCCGTTTCATCACTGCTCTGTGTTTGGCATTGCTGCCTCTCAGTGAGGAATAAAACACTGTGTGTTGTGCTGTTCTAGTAAAATAATCAACACCAGGGAAGTGTGATGAAGCAAAGTTACTGGTAATCACCAGGAAGTGGATTATTTTCCTACAACAGCACGTCCCCAGGTGTTTTATCCGTCTTCCACCGCAGCAACCTGGCCATTCTTTATTAATTAAAGAGCAGTACGTTGTACATTTTATCCATTTATAGTTACATTTAATGTTGTGGAACATCCGTGAAACAAATAAGTTCCTGTTCTCACTTACGTTATAGCAGCTGTAAACAGTCGTTCCCTCACCAGCCTCTCTTTTCTCTCTCTCAGCCAATAAAACGCAGCTTGTCGTGTTACCGCAAAGAAGCGTAAACTCCTCCTGACTGTTACAAAGCGCTGACACTGGAGACTCCTTCCATGCATGTTCAATAAATACAATTATCCTTACAGAAAACTTCACCATGTCAGTTATTCACTTCCACACTGTCATTCTTTAATCCGTTTATTATTCGTTGAGCCTCTTATGGACACGCCCCTGTGAATGAGCTGTTACTATGGAAACAATAACAGCTAACAGCAGTAACATTTTTACTTTGTGTTATATTGGTCCACTGCAATATTTACCAAGCTAACATTGGCTAGCGTGAGTGTTTTATGCCATGTTACTGCTTATTACCTTCTGTTATAATATTTTACTGTTTTATGCCATATTACTGCGTATTAATTCCTGTTATATTCATCCAGCTCACATCCTTTAGTTTAATTGTCCATGTGTGCAATTACTGCTAATTATTTACTAATATTTACGCAGCTAACCAGAATTAGCATGTGTGTTGTATTTCATATTACCGCTGATTACTTCCTGTTGTATTTCCCCAGCTAATAACAGCTAGCATGTGTGTTGTGTGTTGCTTATGTTTTCTTTTCTCTTCTTACTCCTGGGACTCATTAAATTGTCCCTTCCTGTTGTTTTTAATTTATAAATTAATGCGTATTTAATTGATTTAATTAAGTGTTCAGACGCTGAAATTGTTGAAAGTGTTTCATTATTTGTAAATGAATGAAATGAAAAGTGTTTCATTATACCTGTTTTTTTTTTCATGTCGTTTTCTCATTTCTAAAGCTTTCGGACATTTCCAACGTGTGACTCGATGTTCTGTTGGTTATAAAACGTGTAACGCGGCCCACATGTGAGGGGTGTGTTAGTGCGGCTCATCAGGAGACTGATGTCTTGGCTCTGTGTTGAAAATCTCGCGAATGCCTCGTGCTTGTTTTTCCTTGTTGAAAGACGCCAGGCCAAGATTCTGTCGAGTCGTAAAACGTTTCCAGTCAATCAGTACACTAATGCAATCCAGTCTCTCCTTCCTCTTATCCTCTCTTTTTCTCATCACACTACTCTTTCTTCAGCGTTAATATCTCCCTATTCGTTGTGAGAGTCTCTGCTCGTAGCATTATTATTATTATTATTATTATGATGATTATTATTTAATTAATCCGCTTCACGGTCAGTAACAGGGCTTCAACGCGTCTCTGGTCCACACATATTTTGCGCTAATGCGATTCAGATTAGCCGTGGAATGCGCCGTTAGGAATCGCTAATTTCCCCAGCGTCTCTAGCTGAACTGTGAGCGTCGTGACGGAGACCGCAAGGCTACGATGCTCTCACATTGTGTCATAACTGTCTCAAATCCAATCTTTAATCGCTTTAACCTCAGAAAAAGCGAGCCGTATCAGTTTACTAATACTGTCGAGGAGAGCGAGCTGGGCCTCACCGTTTCAAAAGGTTTTAAATCCAGATTCCCAGCAGAGACCCGAGAGCTGCGTGTGCTGAGAGTTCCACGCTCGCTAATGACCCTCATTTAGCCCCGTCTTACACCAGAGGGACAAAAGGACACGTCTCACTCTGCTGAGCTAATAACAGACTTTAATAGAGAAACGTCAAGGCTCATTATGTCAATATTTTCACTGCTAATAACAGCTAGCTTGCACCTTAGTGTCACTTTTTGACACGTGGACCTAGAAATGTATTTTATAAAACTGTTACATTTTCCTAAGAATTCTTAAAACATTTTCTTTTATAGCTAGTTTTATAGCTAATTTCTATTGGCTCAACTACATATAACGTATATATAATTATATACTGTATTATAATCACAGAATCCTCGATTCTGATTGGTCAGAAGGTTTCTATAACAGCAGCTCTGACAGCAGCGCAGGTTTAATTACTGCGTTTGTTCTAATTCGTTATCGTTTCCATAGTAACCGCTCATTCACAGGGATTCGTACAGTAGACTCTCCACTTCAATGGAGGAATTTGTGTTGAATCGAATAATTAATATGGTGAAGTTTTCTGTAAGAAGATGTTTATTTATCATTTATGGAAGGAGTCTCCAGTGTCAGCGCTTTGTAACAGTCAGAGGTAAAGCTGTAAGAGGAGTTTACGCTTCTTTGCGATTTCTCTCTTTTTTGTCTTGTTAACTTCAAGAGAGAGAAAGAAGAGAGGCTGGTGAGGGAACGACTGTTTATAGCTCCATTAAATGTAGCTATAAATGGATAAAAAGTATGATGTGTCTTTCTGTAACAGATTGCTGTGGTGTAAGAGAAATAAATAACTTGGGGATGTGCTGTTATAGGAAAATAATCAGCATCTGGGTGGTGACAGTAACTCCGCTTCATCACACCACCCCAGTGTTGATTATTTTCCTATAACAGCATGACACACAGTGGTTTCTTATTTACATAAATCACTACAGAGCATACAGTGTAGATGTGTAGAGTTGTGTATGGAATGGAAGTGAGACAGCTGTGTGTGTGTGTGTGTGTGTGTGTATGTGTGTGTGTGTGTGTGAGACTCGCAGCTTCCAATCCACTTGCTTCTTTCCAGACACGCCTCACACGTACGTTTAAACCCTCTCTCTCTCTCTTTCTCTCTTTCTCTCTTTCTCTCTCTCTCTCTCTCTCTCTGTGGTTCTGTGGTTTTAAATGTCTCACTCAGATTCATCACTCACAAGGATGAAAAATTCCCAGTGTTGTTACACACACTCCTTTTTCCCCCCTCTCCGTTTTTGTGCACACAATCCAAACACTGGCTGCAGTATCACGCTGCATCAAATCCAGATTTTGAGAACACACACAGGCTGTGATGAGGATTTATGAAGGTGTTTATGAAGTGTGTAAAACTCAACAACCTTATGATGCTGATCTACTGATTGTGTTTACATTTATGGCTTTGGCAGATGCATTTACTCCATAATAATAATAATAATAATAATAATAATAATAATAAAACCATCTCTGTAAAAATACTGCCATTAAAGGTGCAGTGTGTAACTTGTACAGCCCCCTGCTGGCCACGAGGCAAACTGATGGAATAATTAATATACATCTCCTTAAATTGACTCCACCCCCATTGTTGAAACACAGTTGAAAGAGGCGGAGCTGAGCAGCGTCTTGTCCAGATGTGGGCGGAGCATGTTACTGTTTACAGACAGCGTCCATTCGAGTTGCGTCTTTAGTAAATAATGGCACCGCCTGCCTCACATCCAGCCTTTCCACAAACATTCAGCACACAAACACACACCGTTATGAGCGAACACACTGTCCAGATTAATTCAATCTGCCAACTGCTAATAAACAAACACGACAAAGACGTCCGTTATGTTCTGACTTCGGTAGCTTGGGAAGTGTGTGACTCTGTGAGTGACTCTGTGTGTGTGTGTGTGTGTCACAGTGAGAGTATGTGATTCAGTGAGAGAGTGTCTGACACTGAGTGTGTGTATGTATGTATAGGCATGTATCTGTATCACCATCATGATCACCATGTCATCATCACTGTCATGTTATTCAACATCGCTGTCATGTCTGTCATCGTCACTGTCATGTCTGTCATCATCACTGTCATGTTATTCATCATCACCGTCATGTCTGTCATCATCACTGTCATGTTTCACATCGTCACTGTCATGTCTGTCATCATCACTGTCATGTCTGTCATCATCACTGTCATGTTTCACATCGTCACTGTCATGTCTGTCATCATCACCGTCATGTCTGTCATCATCACTGTCATGTCTGTCATCATCACTGTCATGTTTCACATCGTCACTGTCATGTCTGTCATCATCACCGTCATGTTATTCAACATCACCGTCATGTTATTCATCATCACTGTCATGTTATTCATCATCACCGTCATGTTATTCATCATCACCGTCATGTTATTCATCATCACTGTCATGTTATTCATCATCACCGTCATGTTTGTCATCATCACCGTCATGTCTGTCATCATCACTGTCATGTCTGTCATCATCACTGTCATGTTATTCATCATCACTGTCATGTTATTCATCATCACTGTCATGTCTGTCATCATCACCATCATGTTATTCATCATCACCGTCATGTCTGTCATTCTCACTGTCATGTTATTCATCATCACTGTCATGTTATTCATCATCACTGTCATGTCTGTCATCATCACTGTCATGTCTGTCATCATCACCATCATGTTATTCATCATCACTGTCATGTCTGTCATCATCACTGTCATGTCTGTCATCATCACCATCATGTTATTCATCATCACCGTCATGTCTGTCATTCTCACTGTCATGTTATTCATCATCACTGTCATGTTATTCATCATCACTGTCAAGTTAGTCATCCTTACTGTCATGTCTGTCATCATCACTGTCATGTCTGTCATCATCACCGTCATGTTATTCATCATCACCGTCATGTTATTCATCATCACTGTCATGAATGTCATCATTACTGTCATATTTGTCATCATCATTTTAATAACTGTATGTAAATATTTTTTTATGTCAGTTAATAGTGTGCTTTAATAGTTGTTAATAGTTAATAGTGTGCTTTAATAGTTGTTAATAGTTAATAGTGTGCTTTAATAGTTGTTAATAGTTAATAGTGTGCTTTAATAGTGTTAATAGTTAATAGTGTGCTTTACAGCCATCATCATCATCATCATCCTTTTTTTGTTGTTGTTTTTTTAAACAATCTACAGAACTTAAGCACCAAAGAACTTATAGAGTAGTGTTTATAAGAGGTTCTGATGCATCATGGGAGGTAGGATCTAATGTATCGTGATGTGATGTTAATCTTTGAAGTTTGTTTTTTTCTCTAATTGCTAAATTTGTAAATCAGAGTCAGAGATGATGAGTCAGACTCGTTTTGGGTCATTTTGAGTCATATTTAGTGATATTTCGTTGCAGATGCAGGGGTGGGATCCGGTCCCGCTGTATTTAATACACAGATGGAAAAGTGTGTTTAGGATTGTTGAGAAAGCGTTTCAGTGATGCGTGGGCGATCTGCGCTCACCAGCCTCGCACTCACGTTACCGCTAAAGCAAACAAGTGCGCAGTGAGAAACTCCAGCTCGGATCCTTCATGAATACGAGACCGTAGGCTGTGGAGTTAAATGACACAGCAGGGCCTTGTTATCCGTTTCAGTTTCCCCCAGCAGACCAGCGGCGGAATTTCTGAAGCCGTTTCTGTTTTAGCTGTATAAAGATGTCCGAGTCAGCAGTTCCGCTTCTGTGATCAGGAGGTTGTGGGGTCGAATCCCAGCACAGTTACAGAGCCACTGTTGGGCATTTGATCAAGATCATGCTTTGGACTGAAGACTTGGCAAAAAAATATATAAAGAATATTGCTAAATATTGAATTTAATGACCAGAGAAGGATCAGACACATGATACAGAGGAAAAAATGAGACAGCCGAGTGTAGAAAAGCTGCAAGGCTAATGTAGCTAACAGAAGCTAGTAGAAGCGTATAGATTTTAGTATTGTGTGAACTGAATGGAGAGAGAAATGAAGAGAAATGAAGGTTTGGTGCTATCGTGACTTGCGTTGTGTGACTTGATAATGACATTATACACTCCGTAATCCCCCTTTCCCTCTCCCAATCTTTGCAATTTATCTTACAGTAGAAATGTTTCTGTACATCATACACACAGTCTGCATTTACACTTTGCCTCTGTTTGTGAATATTTATTAGATTTAATCCTGATTATTTGCTCTAAAACAAAGATCTTGGCAGCTGATGAGTAACAAGCCCAATCTGGCAACCCTGTCATTAACTGTCCTGTCGTCTGCTCCTCCCCTGAGCGTGGGGCAGCGTGAGTCGCGCCCCAGTGGGCCTCTGTTTCATTAGCGCTTGTTGCAGTTCCTCTTTTTGACCACTAGGTGCAATAATAACTCTGTGGAGCTAAACGAGGCAGTGAGCACGCTGAAACACGATAACGCAACAGCTAGAAAGGCGAGAAAATCGACAGAACATCGGCTTATATCTGTCAACTAGCCACATTTTTGAAATCATTGGTGACTCAGAAGAGGTGATTAATATTTCACTGGAAGTGTAAATGTAAATATATGGAGCTGTGAATGAGGACTTTATGAAGATTAATATTTATCGAACAGCTGAAATATAAACGGTGGAACTCTGCATCACTGACACTATGGACGAGCCGCTGCTGTGTATCTCTCTGTCTTTCTGTCTGTCTCTCTCTCTCTCTCTCTATCACACACACACACACACACATATCACACACTTGATCTTTTCTGTCTTCCTCTCTTTCTGTCTTCCTCTCTTCCCATCTATCTGTCTCTCTCTCTCTATTTCTAGTCTATTTTTCTCTCTCTCTCTCTCTCTTCTTTCTCTCTCTCCCTCTCTGTATCTTTCTCCATCTCTCTCTCCTTGGCTCTCTGTCTCTCTATCTGTCTGTTTCTCTGTCCCTGTCTGTCTATTTCTGATTTTCTCTATTTTTCTATCTTTCTCTCTCTCATCTCTTTCTCTCACTCTCTGTCTCCCTCTCTTTCTGTCTCTCTGTCTATCTTTCTCCATCTCTCTCTCCTTCTCTCTCTCTGACTCTCTCTCCTCATGTTCCCTAAGTGAGTAGATAATTAATGCTGTATCTGCTCCCTCTCTCTATCCCTCTCTCCTTCCCTCTCTCTTCCTCTATAATTAGCCGTTAGAGATGCTCAGATGAGATGATGGAGTGATGGGCTTTACGTCCCGTCTGTCATCGCGTCAGAACCTCGGCAGTAAACAGATCCAGTGCCTGAGACGCTCATCCTCTCAGCTCCATTTTACTCCAGCGGAAAGCTTTTCTATAAGTGTGTAAGGATAATGTGATGACTTTTAAACCCCACGCAGTGGACTGGAGAGAACCAGGACAGGTTTACGTCCCTCAGGGTGCAAGCAGAACCCGTTTCTCAAAGCGGAGAACCAGAAATTCTCCAATAAACCTCTATAACACCCTGAAAGAACACTGTTTTCCTGAGAGTGTGTGTATTACCTGAGCAAGTGCGCAGTACAAACTCCAAATTATTGCTCATTATTTTCACTTTCGTATCTGGAACCTGTCAGCAGTTTAACATTTATCTTCTTGGTTCTCGGTGCACAATTTGACTACTTGGAACCCTGTTCCTAAATAAGCACTGTTGCAGAGTTCTGCAGTACTGTGCAAAAGTCTTGTCTTATTTTTTTTAGTACAAACTTTGTTACAGATGTTTATTTTCTGACTTCTACATTATTGATTCAGTACAAAAACATTTTAGATTCCAAACATTAGTTTTTAGCACAAAATGAAACGTTACAGAAAAATGTTTGTATGTCAGTAAAGAAAGCAGCAGATTCCATAAGAGACACTTTTCAGATAAAAACATAATGAAGGCTGCTGGGTTTCGCTGCAGAAATAAGAAGCGAGTCGACAGTCAAAGTCTCCAGAAGAACTGTGGCTGCTTCTGCAAGATGCTCAGTAACACTTCCAGCTCATTTCCTTATAAAACTGCACACACTGCACCTCAGATACTGCTTTATTTTTAAAAGTGAAGGATCGTCACACCAAATATCGACTTTGTTTCATTTATTACTGTTTACTGCTCTTTATAGGATTTTGTTTAAGTGTAGAAACATTTAGTTTCATTATTTTTGAAGGCGTCTTTGCTCTACAGCATTTCTTTACATGTGCCTAAGACTTTTGCACAGAACTGTACTGCAATATTAAAGGGTTCCCCAGAGAGACAAACCAAAGAACCCGATTGAGACATTTTACTGCAGGTGAGAGGACAAAATAATGACTTTTACACCCCGTGTAGTGGACTAGAGAGAAGCAGTAGAGGTTTAGGTCTTGGTACTTGGTGCACTTGGGGGAAAAAAGGTTCTTCAGGGGAAATTTTCTTCTGGGGAAATTAAGTGCACAAAAAAGGAAGTGTGTTTTCTATTTTTTGTGAGGTCATTTTACAAAACAAAACTCTCTTAAATGCTTTTCAATACCAATGAGTAGTGTTTGAGCCGAGGTATTGATCAGCGCCACATCTGGATCCGTCTGAAATAAAAAGAAAAGAGCATCAAGTCTTTGAGTTTTCGAGCGTCTCTCTGTTCTGGGAACAATTTCAATCCAACGCTAGTGTTAGTGTTAAGGTTAGAGTTAGTGACCATCACATATCTGCAGCTGATGAGTGCACGAGATTCTTCATTTAGTCTTCACAGGTCGCTTCCTGTTGCACTTCTCTCCAGATCGAGGTCTCGGAAACAGACGACACGTTCTGGGAAATTTTTTTTGTTAGACTCTTTCCTCTGCTGAATTGATGTCGAATTTTTCGCTCGCATCTGGACGACAGGTTTGTTCACATCGCAGCATGTATTCATCAAGTTCTGCTCTCAAGTTTTGAAATTTCAATGGAAAAACAGAGAGATGAGGAAATAAAATAAGAATTAAAAAAAGAAAGAAAGAACCAACGCAGGAATTTCTCGGCTCGTTTCCAGACGAGTGATAAAAAGGCAGTAGGGCCAGATTTCGGGACTTTAATTGAAATTAGGCTCGCGATTTGCAGCAGATGAAGCTGGCTGTTAAAAGCGCTGACGTTCTGGATGTGGAAACGATACGTGTAAACTATGTAATGGGAATGTTTCAGGGCAAGCTGGCTTTAATTTAGTGCCCTGACGAAGCGCATGAGGAAACCTGTCTCCCCTTTAGCTGTCTCGCTGAATCATATGGATATAATTTCATCCATTTGCGCTGCTCCGCTCTGCACCTCGCTCCAGGGCATTTGGAACACAACCGATTAAAGTCACATGTTTCTCTCAGGTCCGTTCTTCTGTGAAAAATCCTCACACTTGTCATTCAGCAGCAGGAACATAGAGTTCATTTTTATAAGTGTTTATACGGCGCACTGATCAGCGAGTGTTACAACACACTCCGTGTCGGAGGACGTTGAATTTCATTGTCACAGAAAGCGCCGCAAACTCGCGAGGAACTCGTTAGAAGTCGGTTTGCGCTTCGGCTTTAAATAATTACACGTAATAACAGATTTAATGTTCCTTACAGCCCGAGGGGTTCAGCAGCAATCACATAAACCTGCAGAACGTCCTCAGCCTAATGGGAACTGTGTGGGAACCGTCCTAAATCACCACACGTTACACGTAAAGCCAGTAACGACCTCTCTAGTTCACTGTATGTGGTTTAAAAGTCATAATTTTATCTTCACGCTGTTACAAAAAAGGCTTACTAACGGGTTCTTTAGTTCATCCCTCTAGAGGAACCTGTAAACGTTCTATGAAGACCCTGAAAGTCTTAGAACGTTTAGAACATTTAAGCATTTTTGCTTCGTCCATCTGGGAAACACTTAAAGAGGTTCGCTTTCAGAAGGGTTTCCAGGTAGAACCCTTTCAAAAGACTAAGAACCCTTAATTAATCAATGAACCCTTAAAGAACCCTTGAATAAACCCTTTCATTATTTTCTTCATAATATCTAGAACAGATTGTACCATGTAATTATCCACTTAACACATACACTCCTAGAAAAAAACAGGTTCTTCAAGGGTTCTTTAAGGTTTTGATGGATATTTAGGGCTCTTATCTTCCAGAAAAATGGGTCTACTTGTAAACACTTTTATAGGCTGCTACAGAGAACCTTTAAGAGTTCTAAATGTTCTAAAATGAAGCACCAAGAGTGTGATGTATTATGCAGAAATAACACTTTAAAAATCTCCAAACCTGGAAAGAACTTTTTATTTGTAAGCTTTGAACCCTTAAAGAACCCTTGGATAATCACTTTTTCTTCTTAATCTCTAGAACTGTTTGTTCTGAAAAATAAAAGGCATCTTAATGGGTTTGGTTTTGTCTCTCTGGGGAAAGACAATGCTACAACAGAGTGCTAATATCAGAGCCGGGTTCTAAGTGGAACCCTTGTAGGAGGCTAAGAACCCTTAATTACTCAGTCCAATCCTTAAAGAATACTTAAGAAACTATTTCTAATTGTGTACTGAGATCCAAGAAGCTAAATATGAACCTCCTGTGCAGGTTCTAGGTGCTAAGAAGAAAATAATTTGGAGTTTGTACCACACAGGGGTTCTTAGCTTGCAGAAAAGGGTTCTACTTAGACCCAGAGGAACCTAAACATCTACTGGTTCTCTCTAGTCCACTACATGGGGTTTAAAAGCCATTATACAGTATTATCCTTACACTCGTGGAAAAAAAGGTTCCTAATGGGAACCTATAAATGTTCTGTATAGAACGCTACAACAGTGTGTACTAAAGTACCAAGATACTTTAGATAAATGTTAAACTCCTGACAGGTTTTAGGTGTTGAGACGAAAATAACGAGCAAGAATGTGGAGTTTATATCAAACACTTTGTTGCAGGGCTCCAAATAAATAAATTTAGTGCACAAGGTAGGTTGTTGGAGGCATCATTTAATCCCTATGTAGTGCACATATGAAGTGAGCAGGGATTTAAATTCACATTTAGAGTTTATAAGCTGTTGTTTCATGCATTATGTCATGTCCTACCCTATGTAGTGTCGAGAGGTGAATGTAGATTATGTGGGAGAAGGGCGCCATGCGTTTATTTTGCCTGCGGCCCTTCTGACTGAT
>NC_069717.1:1675569-1740569 GCF_027358585.1 Pangasianodon hypophthalmus
TATTCCGTTTTTTTTTCCACTTTGACTTTATTCCAAATTTCTTCTGACGATCAGGAATAAGTGTTGTGTTGTAATTCTGTTGCTCCATGTTGTGTTTGTGATTATGATTTTGTAAAAAATTTCACTGGGAATCTCGTGATGTTTGTGGTTGAAGCTCAGAATATTGAAAAGCTGTTTTATTTCTGATTACGTGTGTGTGTGTGTTACGTCAGTTGAGACTGTTGTTGTGTTTTAGAAGCCGTACGCGTGTCAGATCCCCGGCTGCACGAAGCGCTACACGGATCCCAGCTCCCTGCGCAAACACGTCAAAATCCACTCGGCTAAAGAGCAGCAGGTGCGTAGGAAGGTAAGAGACGGGAGGAAAACGTTAGCATTAAACCCACGTGGGATAAAATCTGCCCCGTTAATCAAAAGCTAGTCAGCTAATGTACCTAGTTAGCTAGCATCCTAAAAGGTGTGTGGGAGGGATGAGTGACATGACCCATTGATTAGTGAATCTTGCTATCATTTACCCCGATTAGCCCCGCCCACTTTACACCAAACTGAGCAGCATTCTAGCAAAGCACAAAGACAGTTCATGTGGAAAATCTCCAGTTAATCACGCTGCGTATCATTTCTACAAAACTCTCATTAAATTCACCTCATCTGATTACAGCTGCACAGCTACGGCTAAACCTTATTCACGTACTGTCATAACGGCGTAGTGCTCCGAAACACGGTTTAAAAAAGGTTTGGCAGTTATTGTGATTCATTAGTGCTTCATTAGAGCTGCATTAGTGCTTCATTAGAGCTCCATTAGTGCTTCATTAAAGCTCCATTAGTGTTTCATTAGAGCTCCATTAGTGCTTCATTAGAGCTCCATTAGTACTTCATTAGAGCTCCATTAGTGCTTCATTAGAGCTGCATTAGTGCTTCATTAGAGCTCCATTAGTGCTTCATTAAAGCTCCATTAGTGTTTCATTAGAGCTCCATTAGTGCTTCATTAGAGCTCCATTAGTACTTCATTAAAGCTCCATTAGTGCTTCATTAGAGCTCCATTAGTGCTTCATTAGAGCTCCATTAGTACTTCATTAAAACTCCATTAGTGCTTCATTAGAGCTCCATTAGTACTTCATTAAAGCTCCATTAGTACTTCATTAGAGCTCCATTAGTGCTTCATTAGAGCTCCATTAGTGCTTCATTAGAGCTCCATTTGTACTTCATTAAAGCTCCATTAGTGCTTCATTAGAGCTGCATTAGTGCTTCATTAGAGCTCCATTTGTACTTCATTAGAGCTCCATTAGTGCTTCATTAGAGCTCCATTAGTGCTTCATTAGAGCTCCATTAGTGCTTCATTAAAGCTCCATTAGTACTTCATTAGAGCTCCATTAGTACTTCATTAGAGCTCCATTAGAGCTTCATTAAAGCTCCATTAGTACTTCATTAGAGCTCCATTAGTACTTCATTAGAGCTCCATTAGTACTTCATTAGAGCTCCATTAGTGCTTCATTAGAGCTCCATTAGTGCTTCATTAAAGCTCCATTAGTACTTCATTAGAGCTCCATTAGTGCTTCATTAAAGCTCCATTAGTACTTCATTAGAGCTCCATTAGTGCTTCATTAGAGCTCCATTAGTGCTTCATTAGAGCTCCATTAGTACTTCATTAAAGCTCCATTAGTACTTCATTAGAGCTCCATTAGTGCTCCATTAGAGCTTCATTAGAGCTCCATTAGTACTTCATTAGAGCTCCATTAGTGCTTCATTATAGCTCCATTAGTGCTTCATTATAGCTCCATTAGTGCTTCATTAAAGCTCCATTAGTACTTCATTAGAGCTCCATTAGTACTTCATTAGAGCTCCATTAGAGCTTCATTAGAGATCCATTAGTACTTCATTAGAGCTCCATTAGTACTTCATTAGAGCTCCATTAGTACTTCATTAGAGCTCCATTAGTACTTCATTAGAGCTCCATTAGTGCTTCATTAAAGCTCCATTAGTACTTCATTAGAGCTCCATTAGTGCTTCATTAAAGCTCCATTTGTACTTCATTAGAGCTCCATTAGTGCTTCATTAGAGCTCCATTAGTGCTTCATTAGAGCTCCATTAGTACTTCATTAAAGCTCCATTAGTACTTCATTAGAGCTCCATTAGTGCTCCATTAGAGCTTCATTAGAGCTCCATTAGTACTTCATTAAAGCTCCATTAGTGCTTCATTAGAGCTGCATTAGTGCTTCATTAGAGCTCCATTTGTACTTCATTAGAGCTCCATTAGTGCTTCATTAGAGCTCCATTAGTGCTTCATTAGAGCTCCATTAGTGCTTCATTAAAGCTCCATTAGTGCTTCATTAAAGCTCCATTAGTGCTTCATTAGAGCTCCATTAGTGCTTCATTAGAGCTCCATTAGTGCTTCATTAAAGCTCCATTAGTACTTCATTAGAGCTCCATTAGAGCTTCATTAAAGCTCCATTAGTGCTTCATTAAAGCTCCATTAGTACTTCATTAGAGCTCCATTAGTGCTTCATTAAAGCTCCATTAGTGCTTCATTAGAGCTCCATTAGTGCTTCATTAGAGCTCCATTAGTGCTTCATTAGAGCTCCATTAGTACTTCATTAGAGCTTCATTAGTACTTCATTAAAGCTCCATTAGTAGTTCATTAGAGCTCCATTAGTGCTTCATTAGAGCTCCATTAGTGCTTCATTAGAGCTCCATTAGTACTTCATTAAAGCTCCATTAGTAGTTCATTAGAGCTCCATTAGTGCTTCATTAGAGCTCCATTAGTGCTTCATTAGAGCTCCATTAGTGCTTCATTACAGCTCCATTAGTGCTTCATTAAAGCTCCATTAGTACTTCATTAAAGCTCCATTAGTGCTTCATTAGAGCTCCATTAGTACTTCATTAAAGCTCCATTAGTACTTCATTAGAGCTCCATTAGTACTTCATTAAAGCTCCATTAGTGCTTCATTAAAGCTCCATTAGTACTTCATTAGAGCTTCATTAGAGCTTCATTGATGTTTTATTGATGCTTTATTAGCACTTCATTAGCACATGCTTCAATAAAGCTTAATTAGTAATTAATTTTTGCTTCATTAGTGCTTCATTAGAGCTTCTTTAGTGCTTCATTAATGCGTGCTTCATTAGTGCTGCATCAGTGATTAATTTTTGCTTCATTAGTACTTCATTAGTGCATCAGTGGTGTTTCACTGGTGCTTTATTAGTACTTAATTAGCGGTTGCATCATTAGACCTCTGTTAGTGCTTTTGGTGCTTCAATGATGCTTCATTAGAGCTTCAAAGGCGTTTCATTGGTGCTTTATTAGCACTGCATTAATACATGCTTCATTAGAGCTTCATTAGAGCTTCAAAGGCGTTTCATTGGTGCTTTATTAGCACTGCATTAGCACATGCTTCATTAGAGCATCATTAGTGATTAATTGTTGCTTCATTAGAGCTTCATTGATGTTTCATTGGTGCTTTATTAGCACTTCATTAGTGTATACTTCATTAAAGCTTCATTAGTGATTAATTTTTTGCTTCCTTAGAGCTTCAGTAGTGCTTCATTAGTGCTTCATTACTGCTTCATTAATGTGTGCTTCATTAGTGCTTTATTAATGCATGCTTCATTAGTGCTGCATCAGTGATTAATTGGTGCTTCATTTGTGCTTCAGTGGTGTTTCATTGGTGCTTTATTAGTACTTAATTAGCGATTACATCATTAGAGCTCTGTTAGTGCTTTTGGTGCTTCATGACTGCTTCTTTAGTGCTTCATTGGTTCCTCATTAGTGCTTCCTTTGTTCTTCATTATTGCTTCATTAATGCTTTATTAGTCCTTCATCTGTGCTTTATTAGTGCTTCATTAGAGCTTTATTATTCTCAGTAGGTGTTTTTCACGGTTAATTGCCTCTTTTTTTTGGCACAGTTGCTTTTTATTTAGACTTGTATTTGGAAATCATTTCCTCCACTGTAGATCAGTGAAGACTTTTTTTAACACACACACACACACACACACACACACATACACTGTAGTGCACATTCCTCATTAAAGCGCATCAGTGCTCACAGAAAGGCCTCATTGTTGCGCGTGGCTAAGTGGCGTCCGGATGATGCCGTTCTCTTCTCCTGCTAAACGGCGCAAAGCGGAAACACATGTGAGTGCGAGCCTTTGCTAATAAACCTCGCTGCGCAGAACCCCACAAACCGCTGGCCAGATGTGGTGTGCAAATGTCAAACAAACCCTTGTAGCCCATCGATCGTCAGATCACATGCCGCTGTTTCGATAACAGATGAATCGCAGTGGTGCGGCCGGAGCGGAGAAGCTGAACTGCCGATTTCTCCATTTAGTGTTAGGTTTAGTTTAGTTTGTGTTTTTTTTTTTTTGTTTGGATTTTTCATATTCATACAGCAATCTGCATTTTTATTTATAACGACTCAAGGTTCACGTCACACCTCATTTAAAGCAGCATTCGATCATATCCAGATTTCAGTCCGAATGAACGGAGCTTTAAAAGTTTATACCATGTGAAACTACAAGGACACTCACAAGTGGGTGAAAACACACGAAGGCTTGAAACAATTGCTATGTGTCACTCAGGGCCTCCGTTGCGTTTGCGTAATGGGTGATAAATACCGCGTGTCACGCTAGCGCTGGAGAATGCTTACAAGCAGAGTGGCTTTTATGTAATCGCAGGCCGAGCTCCAGCGCTGTTTCTGTTTCTAACACACCCTCTAACGCAAAACCCTCTCTCCAGTTCCACTCGCTTTTATCCCCTCTTACTGCTTACTTTTTCCCCTAATGTAAAATATTAGATGAATGAAAAAGGGCTGGAAACAAAAAAATGTAGCCAGAGGACATTAACATCTGATGCCACGTGCATTGCCTTAACGAGGAATGAGTACATTGTGTGAACAAGTTAAATGGTCTAGAGTTAGAAAATCCTGAAGTAACCCCTTCTTATTATTTATTAAAAAAGTAATAAACACCAAACGAGACCGTGTCAGTCGATGGTGGAGAGCGAGGACAGCAGAAGGTGGGCTAGATGTTACGAGCTGTGATGCTGCGATTCACTGTACTCAGAGCTCCGAGTCGATTTTCCCACGTTCCAGTGCTTCCGCTCGGAAAACCACGGATGCCCGGAGCAAGGTCGTGTTTGTACGCCTAGTGTCTGGATTTGATAAACAGTTTAATAAGATGTACGTGAATTATTTCTGGGTGGTTGTATGAAGAAAAACGAGGTATAATATATATAAAAGGTCAACAAGTTTTCACAACAGGAAAGCTACATATCAGGTAGAAAATAATGCAAAGGGAATTCTGATTACGGTTGACTGTGTGCGTGTGCATGTGTGTGTGTACGTGTGTTTGTGTGTGTGTACGTGTGTGTCAGTGTGCGTGTGCATGTGTGTGTGGGTGTGTGGGTGTGTGTGTGTGCGTGCCGCCATTTTGTTGTGATGTCAGGTGTGTTAATGTCAGAGAACTGGATGTTGGATGGTGGATGTTGCCGGAGTTCCCTACTTGGAATTCCGAGCTGAACGACCGCTGTGCTCTTGGAGGGCTTGTTTTTCCGAGTTTTTCCGAGTTTTTCCGAGCAGAATGGATTGCTCAATGAAATCACAGCATGAGACAGTAAAGCAGTGTGGAACCAGTCTAATTGTCTTTTTATCCGGTTTACAAATCTAAAATATGGGTGTGAGGAGGGACTACACACTGAAATAGACACCAGTTTATCACACACACGTTCACACACTCGTGTGATTTATTGTAGCCAATACACCATGTTTCTGGGAGGAAACCGGAAAACCCGGAGGAAACGCACACAGACACTGGGGAGAACATGTGAAAGTGTACACACGTGCAAACTGGAGATCCTGGAGCTGTGAGGTGGCAATGCTGCCTGCTGTACTGTAGTGATATTATATTATATTATATTCTATTCTATTCTATTCTATTATATTATATTATATTATATTATATTATATTATATTATATTATATTATATTCTATTATATTCTATTATATTATATTATATTATATTATATTATATTATATTATATTATATTATATTATATAAGAGGGAATTGTATCCTGCTTCCATCACTGTACTGATGTTTCAATATCCAACTTCCTTATTGTTTATTGCTCTCTGTTGTGATTGACAGCTGAGGACGTGTCCCCATTTGGAACCAGACGCTCTGAGCGAATGCCTGCATCTACATGGCCCCGCCCCCTCACAGCACTGCCCCGCCTCTTCTCAGCATTGCCACGCCCCGCCCCAGCACCCCGTTAACGGGAAGGACGGGCGCTCTCCTGCCCTGGGACAGGACATATTTACAGGTACAAGCCCTGAATTGCAAATTTTAAGTTATTAAAGAGCAAAACATATTTCTTTTTTATCCATTTATAGTTTAATATTGTGAAAAGTCCACAAAACCATTTCTGCGTTATAGCAGCTATAAACAGTCGTTCCCTCACCAGCCTCTCTTACGCATGTTACCGAGAAACCGCAAAGAAGCGTAAACTCCTCTGTCCTGAAGATGTGGGAAAACTTACAGCTTTCCCTCTGACTGTTACAAAGCGCTGACACTGGAGACTCCTTCCATCAATGTAAAATGTAAAATAAACATCTGCTTACACAAAACTTCACCATATCAATTATTTAAGTTCACACATATTTTTAATCTGTTTATTATTAGTGGAGCGGCTGCCATACAAGTCCCTGTTACTATAGAAACGATAACGTGTTACAGCAAGCGCGTTAATATAAATGCAGCTGCGCTACTGTCAGAAATCACTCTGGAATGATGTTTGGTTTTATTAAGTTGTTTTGTTAAATATTGAAGCCATTTCCCAAAACAGTACACATTCAGCGATGTACTTGAAGTGTATGTTAATATATAATGATAACGATATCGATCCCATGCCATCGTATTGCTCAGGCTTTACTAAAGCTAGCGCTAATTATGCAACGTCTCAAACCCAATTCAGTTTTTCCGAGTCCGTTCACTTTGATTCAGTCGATTCAGGTATGTGAACTCTTAATGTTGATGATGGCTTTACATGACGTGAATATATCCACAGGGAAATTTCTGTGACTGCGTAACATATTGAAGTTACAGCAACCTGTCAGTCAGTGGCTCTGGACTTAATACTGCTCCTGTGTTTTCCACAGACTCCGCCCCTGAGTGCGTAACTCTTGTGTAACTTGTGAATAGTGAGTGCTACAGTTTCAGTATTAAATCCTCCCCGAGTGCGTAACTCCTCTCTGAACAGAATACGGCCCTGTGTGACGTGCCATATCCCATTTGAACGAGATCCACTACAATAAACCTTTTTTTTTTTTTTCGAGCAGATGATGTGAGGGCACGGTTTGGTCGTTTCCTTTCAGAGCGCTTCATGAGCTTTACTTCAGAATAAAGAGGGCTTTAATGTTATGAAGACCACATGTTACATTCTGCAGCGGGAAGGACGTGTGATGCCTGGAAGTTTTACTGCTATACTTCCTCCATCATGTTCACCCGAAATTACTGGAGGTTGTACTCACTGTGAGGTCAAAGGTCAATTTCTGCCCATTTCCCAATTATTACAATACATAATCGCTCAAAGTTATCTATGTAATGCTGTGGTTTGGGCTGTAGAGTTTAGCGCACCATGAGGATCACTCCTGCGCTAAAGATCCTGGATGGTACTGACTCTCACATGGGCTTGCTGAGGTGAGAGAAACGCCTGCAGCTGTAACGTAGCGTCATCTGCGCAATTTACAGCACAACTGCCGTTTTCTTAAACACAGCCCAAAGCTGAACTCGTTCAATCGGTTTCAGTTCTGTTTAAAAAGTCTTGGCTCGGACTCTTTCCTTCTTTCTTTCGGTTCAAAGAGGACATCTTGCTGCATCAGTGTGCAAATTTCTCTCGCCCAGAGCAGCTGTGGCCTTTTTATCCTGCTGTTTGTTCTCCTCTGGTGTGTTCTCGCTGTGGTCAGAGCTCGCCAACATGCTGAATGTAAATGCTGTTCTGGACGATTCAGCTCACTCCACGCTGCTTTGTTCACTGGCCAGAAGAGAGAGAAAAAGAATGAAACTACTTTCTGTTAGATTGTTGCCTCAGAGCACAACTCTGTGTGCTGTTCTGTTTGTCATAGATGAAATGTTTTTGCCTGCTTTTGCTAGTTTTACAGCTGGACACATTCTGTAGTTTAAGAAGCCCGAGATCCCGGATGTGACTCTATGAAGTATTTCAGCTTCAAAAAAAAAAAGTACTGTAGCAGAATCAGTAAACTTGCTGTAGTTCAGCAGCTCCGGTTTATTAAACATGAACCTGTACGAGGTCCTCTGTTCCAGCCAATCATACGCATTTCTATAAATTATTTAGCTGAAGGCAGCTCATCGAGAAAGGAACAAGTTTTCACCGACTTTCAGTCGACAGGGCGGATGGATAGAGAAGTGTGTGTGTATCCTTGCTTAGAGTCCATGGCACTAGTGAGTGGCACTTTAGTGACCTTCTGCATTTGATGATGTAATGGTTTGGCTGTCAATCAGTAAGAAAAGGTTTTACGAAGCTTCTCTCGTGAACCGACCCGACACCAGGACCGGGTTCTGTGACAGCTGCTGATTAATTCCCTCTGTACTGTAAATGAGAGTGTGTTTTCTTCTGTAAGCCACCTGATGCCACTCATCAGCTCATTATCGCCTGGGTGTGTCAGAGCAGGAAACACACCGAAACGTGCGGAGGACTAAAGCAGCAGAGATGATAAACGCTATAATAGCTGCGTATAATAAGGACGGTAAATAAATAATTACAGCAATTGACCTCCTCCTCCTGTCTCTCTGAAACATCACACACTCTCCTCTGAGCTCCGCATAAAAGGCGAAGCAATCTCAGCCATTACGCGCCGAGTGTTTCCCGTTGTAGTAGCAGATGTTGGGGCTAAAGGGGAAAGCACTTAAGGGGCTTTGATGGAGGATTTCGGGGTAATAAATCAAACGTGTAAGCAGCTCAGGTAGGATCTGTTCCAGTAAGAGTTTTAGTGCACCCTTGACCAGTAGCTTGTATTCCCATCAGGGTCGTAAGGGACGTTCTGTTACTGTATCAGCTAAAGTCAGTATTGACTTCAGCAATGCTTCTTTTAATGCTGTGCAACATTTCTTAGAGTCGCCACTAAGTGACTGATGAGTTACCGATCTGATGTGACCCAGCTTTGGCCTTTTGATGTGCTGGTAAATTATTTACTTTTTATTGGTAGAGATATGAATCAAAATAACTTCCACTTCTTCCTACGAGTAAGTCTTATTTGGCGTTCAGTGCCGTGGGCTTTGCCTTTTTGTGGGCGTCACCAAATGCCATGTATGCGTCTGGTATTGTTCAGGAGATCGGCACTCGCACGCATGTGGAAAATGCGGAATGAGGAAAATCAGCGTTCCTGAAACTTTTTAAATCCGGCGGAGTTTGGTTTGGCTTGCACAAACGTTTCCTCACATCTTTACTAAAAAAAAAAAATTGATAAACGATGTCCATTGTTCAGATACTCGCCTGTGGAGCTTTCATACATCTGGAGCATTAAAAGCTTTGTCCACTAGGGGGCAGGTTGGAGCAGAAACAAAAAAAATGTGTAAACACCAGAATACCTTATTTCATTGGTTGAAAACAGAGTTAAAAAAAAAAGCTAAAAACTAAAAGTTATTTTGATAAGAGCACGTGCCGATGAGGAGCACCATCGCGTAGGTGGTATCGTACCAGGTGCTGCGTTTTGTTGGGGTTTTTTTTACACGCATCACCACAGCAGCCATTTTGCATAGTTTAAAGCAGCTATAACCCCAGACATTACCTGTACATGGCTGTGTTTGCTATTTGTAAATCTCCGAGGAAACTGATTCAGCTACATTGTTCTTACGGTCAGTGTCGAGTGGCTGTAAAAAAGTCCAAGGGAATGTTAAAAATAGCAGTGGAGCACAGGGTAAGAATGCAGCTGCAGTGATTATCCGTCCTCAGGTTTATCTGCCCCTGAGGCTTCTGGGAAAATAATCAGAGTGTTGAATCGTAATAGCAGATCAGCAGAAAAAGAGCTTCAGTGTTTCAGCATCTCGGGCTTTAAAATATCACAAGAGGATGAAAGAAGGCGGATTTGGCACCGTGTTCGTACAGTAGGATGAGATCTGATGCTGGACGGCGTCCCCGATGTGTGAAAAAGCTGTCCACCTTGACGTTAACCTCGACGTTAACGTCGTACCCGTGTGACTGTGTATTAAAAACATCGCTAGCTTGTCTGCTTCACTGGTCAGATGTTTTTTTTTTTTTCCCAGAAGAGTCTATTAAAGGCGAATCGCTTTCCATTGAACCGATTCAACATGAAAGCAAACTAGAAACACAAAGATGCTTTATTTTTTTTTCAGAAGGTCTCTTATTGGATTTGTGCTGTCAAAACAACGGCACGCTGAATGAAATTCTGTTTCGTGAGGAGAGGAAAAAGGGGGTTAATTTGAACAGTGTGGTGGTTTTTTTTGGCTATTTGTGTGTACACCCACCCTAACTTTCCAAAAAAAACTCCGTACAATTTTGGCATCTCGTATCTGTGTGCCGAGGAGTTTCTAGAAAGTTCCACCAATCTCACATGCGTATTAGTTTTTTATTGGACATTGTTCAAACATTGTTAGTGTTTAATGGAGAATGTTGGTGTGTGTTGGTGTTTAGTGGAGAATGTTGGTGTGTGTGTTGGTGTTCAATGGAGAATGTTGATGTGTGTTGGTGTTTAATGGAGAATGTTGGTGTGTGTTGGTGTTTAGTGGAGAATGTTGGTGTGTGTTGGTGTGTATTGGTGTAATGGAGAATGTTGGTGCATGTTGGTGTTTAGTGGAGAATGTTGATGTGTGTTGGTGTTTAATGGAGAATGTTGGTGTGTGTGTTGGTGTGTATTGGTGTAATGGAGAATGTTGGTGTGTGTTGGTGTTTAATGGTATTTGAGATCATGTTTAAAGATTTATGTTTACCAACCACAAGTTTCTAACAAACATGAAATGATTTGTTGTCATGCTGTATCTGAGTGGACAGACAGACAGACAGACAGACAGACAGACAGATAGATAGATAGATAGATAGATGTACTTTATTGATCCCCAAGGGGAAATTTGGGAATATGTGTATATATGTGTGAATATTTTTTGTATGTGTGTGTGTGTGTGTGTGTGTGTGTAACTTTCTAGAAAGGGGGGGTGTGGTTAATCAGGTCAGTGTGGTGTTTCTTTATAAGTTGATTCGGTAAATTTTGCATATTAACGTTGTTTGTCTTTCAGGCTTGTTCTCTGGCTCCAGCGCTGATCTGCTCTCTCCCCCGCCTCACCTTCCCCTACGACCACCCCGCCTGGACCGCGATGACATCATCAACACCCAGAATCCTCCACAGCTGCCCTCAGCACCCCGAGACGGGTGGGTATCACTCACCCACACACACACACACGCACACACGCACTTGAGTGTCAATCCTCGTCTAACTGGTCCTTTTTTTTTATTCTGATACATTTCTGGTTACGTGGCTGTCCATGACAGAGATGTTTTTGGATACAGAGTTTAAAAGTCTGAGTTATATAAACAGCTCAATTTGAAAACAAGTTAAAAAGATGAAGCGAATTATGTGTGAGTGAGTTTTGCACAGGGATTTCTTAAACAGATAGAGTATTTATCTCAATTTTAAATCGTTTATTTTGAAACAAAAAAGGGATCAGCCGAGTGTACTTTTGTATTCTTCTTTGATAAATCATGCAATTTCATAACACTAATATCACATTTGTATGCCTCAGTGGGGCAAAACATCAATATAATCTGCTTCTCATTACAGTTTCTGCTGTATCTTTGTGTCAGGATTTTTTTATTTAGCAGCATAGAGAAACATTTCCAACACTGCCCCCTATCTGCAGTATTTAAACACTGCACCTGCCTCTTGACTGGAACGGAGACTGTGTGTTCACACAGCTCGCTGTTTAATGGACTCTTTTTTGTAAAGGCTACAGCGTGAAGTGCCGTTAGACTGACCGTGTTTTTAGAAGAGGAATGTGTGTGCAGCAGTGATGTACACGTCTTCAATAATGTACATCATGCATCAGCAAACCCAGTGGTTGTGTTTGTGTGTTATTGTTAATAGCTTTCTGGCTCGTACTCAGTTTAGTAAAGCTTAAACATTATTAAGGTGATTATTAAGGTGGTATTCGATGGAGAATATTCATCTGTATTGGTGTTTGTGTTTAAAAAAAATGTTGATGCATTTGATAGAAATTTATTGTGTGGTGCTGTGTGAATATGAATGTTAATGTTTGATAAAAGGTTTGATAAAAGGTACTGGTGTGTGAGCAAGAATCTGGAGGATTGTTAGTGTGTGAATGTGATTTTTTTGGTGTTTGATGAAAAATGTGTGTGTGTGTGTGTGTGTTTAGTGGTGAAAGTCATTATTTGTTGGTATTTGAGGAAGGTTGTGAGTGTATGACAGATTTTTTGTGTGTGTTGGTGTGTAAACGTGATCGGTGGTGTTTAATTAGAGAATGTCGGAGTGTGTTGGTATTTGATAGTGAAGCTTGGTGTTTGTTGACGTTTGATGAAGAATGCTGGTGTGTTTGACAGAATGTTAATGTGTGTTGGTTTCTTGATGGTGGAGGCTGGTGTTTGGTGGTGTTGGACAGCGTTAGTGTTTGTTGGTGCTTCATGGAGAATGTTGGTTGGTGTGGGATGAGATTGGATGGTGAAAGTTAGAGTTTGAATGTGTTTTAATGGTGTTTGTTGGTGTTTGATGAACAGTGTTGGTTTGTTTTGATGGGGTTTAATTGTAATAGTGTTTGTTGGTGTTTTCAGATACATTGGTGTAAGATACTGTTTGATGGTAACGGTAGATGTTTGTGTTTCATGGTGTTTGATTGAGTATATTAGTGGGTGTTGGTGAGTTGGTATGAAGTGAAGGTCAGTTTTTGATGGTGTTTGTGTTGGTGTTTGATGGAGAATATTGGCGAACATTGGTGTAAGACGCTGTTTGATGGTAATGGTTGATTTTTAATTGTGCTCGATGGTGTTTGATTGAGTATATTAGTGGGTGTTGGTGTGACTTGATATTTAATGGGGAAGGTCTGTGTTTGTTTGTGTTTGTTTTGGTGTTTGTTGGTGTTTTTGGATACGTGGGTGTAGGATACTGTTGGATGGGGACAGTTGATATTTGTGTTTCATGGTGTTTGATTGACTGTATTAGTGGGTGTAGGTGTGAGTTGATATTTATTGGTGAAGATTGGTGTTTGGTGGTGTTCGTTGGTGTTCTTTTGGTGTTTTTGGATAAGTTGGTGTAGGATACTGTTGGATGGGGACGGTTGATGTTTGTGTTTCATGGTGTTTTAATGAGTATATTAGTGTGTGTTGGTGTGAGTTGACATTTGATGGTGAAGGTCTGTGTTTGATGGTGTTTGTGTTGGTGTTTGATGGTGAATACTGGTGAAGACGTTGGTGTACAATGCTGTTTGATGGTGTTTGATTGAGTATATTAGCGAGTGTTGGTGTGAGTTGGTATTTGATGGTGAGGGTTTGGTGTTTGTTTGTCCCTTTGTGTGATGATTGTTGTTTATTTGGCTTCTCAGTTCTTTTCTGAACATTATAAAAACAGTAGCAACTTTACAGTATTGGTGTGTGAAGTTAAACATCTGTGATTATGAGTAAACTCTGGTGTTTGTAGGTTTGTGTTAAAGACCAGTGGTGTATGATGGAGAAGAAGTTGGTGTTTAAAGACATTTTCTGGTGAATGTGTTGGAGAATTTTGAAATGTTGGTGTGTGATTGATGTTTTTTTTTTTTTTGATTGATGCCTTTTTATATGTTCAGTATATTTACCTAACATGCAACATTTACCATACAGAACACTGGCTTCTTTTTCCAGCTCCATTTATGTTTGTTTTAATTGTAACTTTAGCTCCACATACAGTCACCCAGCAATACACACACACACACACACACACACACACACTCACACACACGCACCACTCACACACCTTTAACATACCGATCACAGCCCCGCCTCTCTCATGCACCATCAGCTATGGTGTGTGTGTTCAGCTAATCCAGAATAAACTGGGACTTTTTGCATAAAATAAATACGGAGCTGAATTTAAAGGTCAGACAGGTAATATTTTACCGTCTTGCTGTTACAAATTGCCGTGGCTCAATGACTGAGATTCTTGTTAGAGACATTCGCCATGTCTTGGTCACTCTAACATCATTGTAAAAGGTAAACATGGCTGAAGCTACTGGAAAGCAGCCAGAACTACCACATACTTACACTGTGTACAATACTACATATTTTATTGCATAAAAGCATAATGACATGAGAACAAATAATATGTCTTTCCAAAATTGAAAAGAAAATGCATAAATCTAAGTATTCCCAATGTTTATAGATCTCTTTAGATTATGATCATCATAAAATCCAAAGGTTTTATGATAATCATCATTATTATAAGTTTATTTTCTTCCAAATAAATCCTTAAACCTCTGCCCATTTCAGATATATTCAGTATAAACTGTAATGATGGAGCTGGAGCCCCAAAGTCCAGATGGAAATAAGAGATGGAGGGAACAGGATGCCACAAACTCCAGGCATTTCTAACACTTTTTACCTCGTTACTCTTAGACTCTTTGATCCAAACATCATTTCTCTTCCTGCTTTTGGCAAAATTGGGTCGATCCCACAAACATTTATATTGGAAAAAAAGACATTTTAATACAGTGCCACTTTCAGTAAACATTTAAAAAATGAGTCATTTTTACCCGAACAGAGCACGAGGGCTGTTGAGGTGGGGCTCCCTGAACACGGATATGTTTGGTGTTCAATATGTGTTGAGCTGTTTGCTGAATGCAGGCATGTTTCCCATTAAACAACACCCCTCATCCCCACCTCCCCCCTCCCAATTCCTCTCATTTTCCCCCAGGAGCCACAAATGCTGGGCTGCAAATCCAACATGTCATCAAGAAGCGTTGTGTGTACAGTACGGAACAAAAACGCTGGAACGAACGAGTAAAGAGTAGGAAAAAAAGAAAAGGAAAAAAATGGCAGAGAGAAAGCGCAGAGAGGGAGGGAGGGAGGGAGGGAGGGAGTGTGGCGTAAATACATCTGTTCCCCTGAAACCTTCAGAGGAAACAGATTTGAACGGAGCGTTTCTGCTCTTTATCATAATTAAAGGCAATAACCCGTCGTTAGCCAAATCTACAAATTACCGCAACTTTCGGGAAGAGCGGATTGTTCAGGAGGCCCGAAACAATGTTCAGCTGTTGTCATGATTGATATAATAGCAAAAGAAAAGCGAGGTTCTTGTTTTTGTTTTGTTTGGTTTAAACAAGGCACATTTTTCATTTTAAACTTATGCATGAATTTGTTTACAGTAAATTATTTGCATAAAGATCTCTGAGATGCAGAGGATATGAATATTTTTACATGTGCTAAAACATTTTAAACTTTATTTTAACAATTAATATAATTTTTAATGAAACACAAGAATTTCTGTTTTAGAAGAGATGTCGTCTGGGTAAAAACTACTGCTTTGTTTACGTTTACACCTTCTAACATCTGTAACTATTGGAGAATGTTGGTGTGTGTTGGTGTGTGTTGGTGTTAAATGGGATGTGTTAGTGAATTAGATTAAGAATGTTGGTATTAGATGGTGAATAATGTTCTTAGATGGTGTGTGTTGGTGTTTTGATGTTAAATGTTGGTGTTTATATGTTAAAATCTTGGTGAATGCTGGTGTTTTGATGTTAAATGTTGGTGTTTAGATGTTAAATGTTGGTGTTTTGATGTTAAATGTTGGTGTTTAGATATTAAATGTTGGTGTTTAGATGTTAAATGTTGGTGTTTAGATGTTAAATGTTGGTGTTTAGATGATGTGCTTTAGAATGCTGGTGTTTAGATGATGAATGTTGGTTAGTGTAAATGGCAGTTGGATAAAATGGTTTTAATTATGAATGTTGGTGATTTTTAATGATGATGTTAGTATTTCAATAATTAATGTGGGTTCCAGTGGTGAATGTTGCTGTTTTGATGATGGATATTGGAGTTAGATGATAAATGTTGCTGTTTTGATGATGGATATTGGAGTTAGATGCTAAATGTTGCTGTTTTGATGATATTGGCATTTAGGTGGTTAGTGTTGGTGCTTTGTTGATGGTTGTTGTTTGATAGTAGAGTTTGGTGTTGGTGTTTGTCGTTGTGGAAAATGTTCAGTCAGTGTGTTTATAGACATCTGCAAACATAGTATTAACATTCTTTTCTTTTTCCCACGTTTTACCCCACTTTTTCCACCGTTAGTGGCATCGCTTCTGTCTTCCACCCCCTGTAGGGCGAACTGTGCCACTGCAGCCACCCAATCAGGGCAAAACCACTCCAAATAGTTTCCAAATTTAACTAAACCACAGAATTAGCTTTTCATACAGACGTGTTAGACTGAGCGATGAGGTGAATGTATGATTGTGTGTAATGTGGCAGTAATAGGCTGAAAAATAAGAGCAATATTTAAACCGTTATGTCAGCAATATGTTTTATGGAGGCAATTTGCGGTCTGGTACATATTTCTGTAATACATGTGGGTACATTTTGGAGAATTGTCTTTTAATTTCTGTTCAAGTGGCTCTGCATTGAGCCAAATCGAGCACAGTAAATCTTTATTGTTGTTATTTGACTGTTGTGTTGACTTTTATAAAAGAAGATGCTCGAGTCAAGTCAAAGAAAACTTTGTTAATAATAATAATCTTTTTTTAATAACCACACACACACACACACACACACATATGAACATGTACACGCATTCAGTCCAAGAATCAGGCATGTGTGTGTATGTGTGTGTTTTGATGTGTAAGTGTGTGTGAGCCTCATCTCAGCAGTTTTGCTCCTGGTATGATTGAATGCGTTATAGATGGAAGTAGCAGTTGATAGTTTGCTTTCCAGAGCACGCACTCGAGCTGTCATGTTCTGTAGTTTATAATGAGATCTCTGGAAGTGGCCCTGTTTTTCCAGAACGCAACGAACAGCCTCCAGACAATTAGCCGCGGTTTTAGAGCTCAACTAACAATTACTGCTGCTTGGAGCGAAACCGGGTTTGAGCGCAGCGAGCCTGGAGGATACTCACATAACCCTGCATTACATTAAATCCAAGGCCATGACAACACATTGGCGAGGAGGAGAAGCTATTTTTACTCCAGGCTTTCAGCACAAACTTTAAATCTTATGCGGTCTTTAAATAAAGAGCCTCTGTAGCAGCGTTCTGTCGTCTGTTTACATTTTATAGCAGTTAAATTTAGTTTTAAAATCTTTAACAGGTATCATCTTCAGCTCAGTAATGATCGACGTAAACAATGTGGATTGAAATGAAGCCGTAAAAGCTTCTCCCATCCTTGGGGATCTCTCAGCTCTCAGTGACCATCTCTGAAAATCGAGATCTTGTGAAACACATGCTTTACATTCTTTGAATCACTTTCCGTGTAGCTCCACTTTTGTTTGGGATCATTTGGAGCCAAACAGATCATTAGGATTAAATACATGAGTTTATACCACTGCGCTGTTGAGTTCTGGATTGTGATTGGTCAGAAGGTGTTGATTAATTTTCTATAACAGCAGTCAGTAGCGCAGCTGCAAATCACAGGTTTATATTAATGCACTCGTTCTAATACGTTACTGTTTCTATGGTAACAGCTCATTCACAGGAGGACGCTCCACATAAACGAATAAAAAAAACGTGCAGTCGTTGATATGGTGAAGTTTTCTGTAAAGAGATGTTTATTCAACATTTTTGGAAGGAGTCTCCAGTGTCAGAGGTAAAGCTGTAACTTTACGTTTTTCGACGTCTTCAGGACAGACGAGTTTCTCGGTAACATGACAAGCTGCATTTTTTTTGCTTATTGACTTCCAGAAAGAGAAAAAAGAGAGGCTGATGAGGGAACAACGGTTTATAGCTGCTATAACTTGTTTTACGGAACATTCCACAACATTAACTGTAACTATAAATGGATAAAAACAATAACATTTTTTATAAATTAAAATTGATATAAGAGGAATCATACACTTACAGTTATAGAAAAATAATCAGCTTCAGGGTGGTAACAGTGACTCCGCTCAATCACACCACACCGTCATTGATTATTTTCCTGTAAGAGCACGACACAGAGTGTTTTATCCTTACTTCCACTACCCACCCACCCAGCGAAAGACTTCATTGTAGCACCTGTGCATATCAACATGACGACTGCAGCACAGCTTTATTTGCTGAAGTCATTAGAATCAAGGCCTCTAATCAAAAGCGTGTACATAACGCCGCTTTATAACGAGCCAGGTATGAAATGTCTACTTACATTTTCCTTAAGATGGAGCGGTGTTTGATTTACATGCCCAAACCCTAGTGCATACACACCGCCGCTGCCAAGGTCAACACCGGCAGCCGCACTTGTTTTTCCCCAAACGGTTTAGCAGGACATTAAACATTTTGACAAAATTATCTAACGCGCCCGACTCATGCCGCTTCAGCCGCTGACCTCATTGCTAAATGTGTTTATCCTGGCTGAAACGGCCCATTTAGACTCCTTTTACTCTGTAAATACCTGCCGTCACTTTCTGAAGCTAATATTAAAAAGATGCCAGTGAAAATAGAGCACGCAGCTCGCCGTGTGGAGGTTTAGATGTAGAGGACCCTTAGAGCTATACGTCTCCATGAAATTCACAGTCCATTTTTGGCTCGCTTTTACTCCTGTCTCGTATCCCAAGCTGCTGGTTTATAAGGAATACAGATCTAATAGCTAAGAAGATTTGGCGGCTCGGTGTAGCTGATGGCTTAATTAGTTTTACTTTGATCTTGGAATAATGACGTCACAAATCCGGACCAGAGTTACAGTCATTCCCGAAGTGACTTATCAGTGAGTCCAAAAAGCTTTCCTTCATGACTCATTTGAGGCTCTCTTACGCACTCCTGGGATTTGAACTCACAACCTTACGATCATTACGCTAGAATATTCACCGCTGAACCAACAGCGCCCCCGTCTGGAGAGACCGCAGTGCATACGTCACTCGTGCACGTCATCACTTCCAGTCTGTTTCCATCACCTTCTGGCACATCTCCTCAACCCGTACACTGACTTTTACACACATTTAGTGTTTTTTGTTTGTTTGTTTGTTTTAAATGTAAGTTTTCTCATGAACAAATTTAAAATTTAAATAAAAACAGGATGGATGGAAATTGCACTTATGACCGTGAGCTGTGATATTTAAATTTCATTGAAAAAAGAGCAGTCATTCCTAGGCTTTCTTTCCTTCTGGTGTGTTGTGGTGTGTTTGCATTGTGTATGCAGTGTGTATGGCAGGTATATGACGTGTGTATGACGTGTATAGTGAGTGTATGACGTGTATGGCGGGTGTCTATGTGTATGACTTGTGTATGATGGTATACGACATATATGCAGTGTGTATGGCATGTATATGCTGGGTGTATGATGAGTATGCAGCATGTACAAGGTGTGTATGGCAGGTGTATGATGCATGTGTGATGTGTTTTTTGTGTGTATGACGCATATGCATTGTATATGCATTACAAATGCACTGTGTATGAATTGTGTATGCAGTATGTATATCCAGTGTGTATGTAGTGTATATACAGTGTGAATGCAGTGCGTATGTAGTGTATATACAGTGTGTATGCAGTGTGTATGCAATGTGTATGTAGTGTATATACAGTGTGTATGCAGTGCATATGTAGTGTATATACAGTGTGTATGCAGTGCATATGTAGTGTATATACAGTATGTATGCAGTGTGTATGTAGTGTGTATGTAGTGTACATATAGTGTGTATGCAGTGTGTATGTAGTGTACATACAGTATGTATACAGTGTGTATGCAGTGCATATGTAGTGTATATACAGTATGTATGCAGTGTGTATGTAGTGTGTATGTAGTGTACATATAGTGTGTATGCAGTGTGTATGTAGTGTATATACAGTGTGTATGTAGTGTACATATAGTGTGTATGTAGTGTGTATACAGTGTGTATGCAGTGTGTATGTAGTGTATATACAGTGTGTATGTAGTGTACATATAGTGTGTATGTAGTGTGTATACAGTGTGTATGCAGTGTGTATGTAGTGTACATACAGTATGTATGCAGTGTGTATGTAGTGTGTATGTAGTGTACATATAGTGTGTATGCAGTGTGTATGTAGTGTACATACAGTATGTATGCAGTGTGTATGTAGTGTATATACAGTGTGTATGCAGTGTGTATGTAGTGTACATACAGTGTGTATGCAGTGTGTATGTAGTGTACATACAGTATGTATGCAGTGTGTATGTAGTGTATATACAGTGTGTATGCAGTGTGTATGTAGTGTACATACAGTGTGTATGCAGTGTGTATGTAGTGTACATACAGTATATATGCAGTGTGTATGCAGTGTGTATGTAGTGTGTATACAGTGTGTATGCAGTGTGTATGTAGTGTACATACAGTATGTATGCAGTGTGTATGCAATGTGTATGTAGTGTACATACAGTATGTATGCAGTGTGTATGCAATGTGTATGTAGTGTATATACAGTGTGTATGCAGTGTGTATGTAGTGTACATACAGTGTGTATGCAGTGTGTATGTAGTGTACATACAGTGTGTATGAAGTGTGTATGTAGTTTATATACAGTGTGTATGCTGTGTGTATGTAGTGTACATACAGTATGTATGCAGTGTGTATGCAATGTGTATGTAGTGTATATACAGTGTGTATGCAGTGTGTATGTAGTGTACATACAGTGTGTATGCAGTGTGTATGTAGTGTACATACAGTATGTATGAAGTGTGTATGTAGTGTATATACAGTGTGTATGCAGTGTGTATGTAGTGTACATATAGTGTGTATGCAGTGTGTATGTAGTGTACATACAGTGTGTATGCAGTGTGTATGTAGTGTACATACAGTGTGTATGCAGTGTGTATGTAGTGTACATACAGTATGTATGAAGTGTGTATGTAGTGTATATACAGTGTGTATGCTGTGTGTATGTAGTGTACATACAGTATGTATGCAGTGTGTATGCAGTGTGTATGTAGTGTACATACAGTATGTATGCAGTGTGTATGTAGTGTATATACAGTGTGTATGCTGTGTGTATGTAGTGTACATACAGTATGTATGCAGTGTGTATGTAGTGTATATACAGTGTGTATGCTGTGTGTATGTAGTGTACATACAGTATGTATGCAGTGTGTATGTAGTGTGTATGTAGTGTACATACAGTATGTATGCAGTGTGTATGTAGTGTGTATGTAGTGTACATACAGTATGTATGCAGTATGTATGTAGTGTATATACAGTATGTATGCAGTGTGTATGTAGTGTGTATGTAGTGTATATACAGTGTGTATGCAGTGTATATGTAGTGTACATACATTGTGTATGCAGTGTGTATGTAATGTATATACAGTGTGTATGCAGTGTGTATGTAGTGTGTATGTAGTGTATATGCAGTGTGTATGCAGTGTATATGTAGTGTACATACACTGTGTATGCAGTGTGTATGTAATGTATATACAGTGTGTATGCAGTGTGTATGTAGTATGTATGTAGTGTATATACAGTGTGTATGCAGTGTGTATGTAGTGTACATACAGTATGTATGCAGTGTGTATGCAGTGTGTATGTAGTGTATATACAGCGTGTATGCAGTGTATATGTAGTGTACATACATTGTGTATGCAGTGTGTATGTAGTGTATATACAGTGTGTATGCAGTGTGTATGTAGTGTGCATGTAGTGTATATACAGTGTGTATGCAGTGTGTATGCAGTGTATATGTAGTGTACATACAGTGTGTATGCAGTGTGTATGTAGTGTATAGACAGTGTGTATGCAGTGTGTATGTAGTGTACATACAGTGTGTATAGACAGTGTACATACAGTGTGTATGCAGTGTGTATAGACAGTGTGTATGCAGTGTGTATGTAGTGTATATACAGTGTGTATGCAGTGTATATACAGTGTGTATGCAGTGTGTATGCAGTGTGTATGCAGTGTGTATGCAGTGTGTATGTAGTGTATATACAGTGTGTATGTAGTGTATATACAGTGTGTATGCAGTGTGTATGCAGTGTGTATGTAGTGTATATACAGTGTGTATGTAGTGTGTATAGACAGTGTGTATGCAGTGTGTATGTAGTGTATATACAGTGTGTATGTAGTGTGTATAGACAGTGTGTATGCAGTGTGTATGTAGTGTATATACAGTGTGTATGCAGTGTGTATAGACAGTGTGTATGCAGTGTGTATAGACAGTGTGTATGTGATCTTCAGCATCCCCTCAGCCATTAGTCTCTGTTCCTTGCTGCTCTGAAGCTGAGCTCGTTAAACTCGGAGTGTTTAGGGATGGAGTGAGGATCCGAATCCCTTCCTTGCGGATACGGAGCGCTAACCAGAAGCAGAAGCGTTTCCCAGAGAGCCGTAATCATTCACTCGTTCACTCGTTCACTACAGAGCGACAGACAAGAAGAACGAGGGACAGAGCTCTCATCCTCATGAATCTTCAGGCTGGAAAAAAAAAACTGAGCAGTTTGTATCCTTTCCAGCCGTCTCGTCTGATCCCACTGATGAGACTCTGTCTGTGTGTGTGTGTGTGTGTGTGTGTGTGTGTGTGTGTGTGTGTGTGTGTGTGAGACCGTGACCCTGTAACATCCGCAAGCCTTCAGAAATGGATTTAAACTGGAATTTGATTTGTGCAGAGGTCGTGAGTGAGAGATGTTGTCATCAAAATCCGTCTGGCTCGGAATCTGTGTTTAATAACGGTGATAGTTCATCATCCAGAGAAGAACTTTTTCTCTCTTTTTTTTTCGGAATGACGTCGTTCCTGTGCTGGATGCAAGTTCAAACCACAGCTCTGCCTTTTCCATCCACCTTGTTTTTTCCTCCATTAGTCTCTTTTTCAGCCTCCAGGGCTTTGATCCTCTCACGTCTTTTGATATTTGTCCAGCATTAAAGTGCCTCTTTTTCCTCCATTCTGCTCGTGTGTTTGAATGAGTCGTGTTCACATGAGGATGTCATGATCACTGAGTTGCGTCTGCTGAGTCAGAAGTGACTCACTTGGAGCGGGTAATGCTCAGACTTTTCCACAGATGTGTTCCCACAGTCCAGGTCCGTAAAAATCCTCTGCTCCACTGCAGTTACCGTACCGTATCACGCCTCTGTAAATTCTGTCTGCTTAGAGAGAAAAATAGTTTATTACTTTGCATGAATATAACATGCAATTTCATTTTGCATAATGTTAGTACTACGTCTAAATGACACGTGAGTGCCTCCTGCTGGCGCGGCCGTGATAGTGTTACTGTTACTGTCGTTAGTTCATCACACTGTACCAGAGCCAAGTAAAAATCTCCTCTGAAATCTATAACAAACTGCGTGGTAATGTGTCGGATTATACGATGAAGATCCTCTAACGATACGCCTGAGTTTAAAGAAAATCACTACGTTCTGCTCACGTCATCAATCAGCGTAGCAACGCTCACGCTCTGAGATTTTAATTCAAATTTTCTCTCGGGTTTAATTTACATTTTATGTAAGTTTAAAGGATAAAGGCAATAGGATTAAAAACAGTCGTGTAGTTGGGCTCCCGAGTGGCGCAGCAGAAAAGCGTTCCAGAGATTGCGAGTGTGAATCCCGACGATGCTACAGCCGTCCGTGGCCGAGAAACAGCCGTCCGTGGCCGAGAAACTGAGAAAGCAAAATTGGCCGTGTACTCTGGGTGGGAGGGGCATACTCTCTCTTCCCTGTCAATCACAGAGACACTAGCCAGTCATGCTTGTGGAATGTATGTGGAAGGGGATAGTGCTTTCCTCCGAGTATGTTACGCTGCCTGGTGATGCAGCAGGAGCAGCAGTTTGAATAGATGTGATTGGCTGGCTTCACGTGTCGTGCAGGAAACATGTTAGCCTTCGCCTTGTGCAGTTGCTAGCTGTTATATGATGAGGGAGAGCTGACTATTTTCTTTACTGTCTGCCTCACTGCTTTTTCTACCGCCTGACTAGTTGACATCCTCACAACGATGAGTAGTTAAAGTATTTGTTGACTAGTCGACTAGTCTGTGCAACCCCAACTAAAGAGAAAGCAGAAATAAGCAGTAGAAAAATACGGTACGTACAGTGGGGTTCAGCAGTGTGAGCAGTGACAGTGTTTCTGTTGTGCATTCTTTTCTAATTTAATACAAAAAGCTTCATTACAAATAATTTTATCGGCAGCAACTCGACTGAAATGTATAAATATTTTCAAGAATTTTCATGAGAATTTTTTTTGTATTTGGTGCGTTGTGCTCCTGACTCCACACGCTTGTGTAAAACCTGACGTTAGATAAAATCCATCAGCGCATCATCTGAGCACACGCTCTCCAGCGGAGGAGACTGAACTCCAGACTCGAGGAAAACCTGAAAGTCTGAAAAGCAGCTTTATCATGATCAGTACCACAAATACGCTTCAGTTTAAATAACGACCTGGACATTTATGCAGAATCTCCAATATTCAAGAACATTCCAGGTTTTCAACCAACCTTCTGTTTATTTCCAAAGTCACATTCCAAATTCCTAGATTTTCCATGAGTGTGCTACACAGAGCATTTTTAAAAATCTTTTATGTGTGTTTTCAAGTGAAGAGAATAAATTGCTTTATCTGAGAGTATAACTCAAATATTAACCATAAAGTTCTTCAGCAGTAATCAGTGGTGACTCCTGCACTGCAGCCGCAGCAGAGACACAGTACTGCGCAAAAGCCTTAGGCACATGCACGGAAATGCTGTAGTGCAAAGATGCCTTCAAAATTAATGAGTAAACAGTAATAAATAAAATAAAGTCAATATTTGGTGTGACGACTCTTTGCTTTAAAAAAAAGTGTGTAGAGTGTGTGCAGTTTTATAAGGAAATGAGCTGGAAGTGTTACTGAGCATCTTGCAGAAGCAGCCACAGTTCTTCTGGAGACTTTGACTGTCGACTCGCTTCTTATTTCTGCAGCGAAACCCAGCAGCCTTCATTATGTTTTTATCTGAAAAGTGTCTCTTATGGAATCTGCTGCTTTCTTTACTGACATACAAACATTTTTCTGTAACATTTCATTTTGTGCTGGAAAACTAATGTTTGGAATCTAAAATGTTTTTGTACTGAATCAGTAATGTAGAAGTCAGAAAATACACATCTGTAACTAAGTTTGCACAGAGCTGTACATTTGGTAAAATCTAGTGGAGTAAAAGCAGAAGTCTTTGATTTACATTTCTGAACATGCTTCTGTAGACAGCTAGTGATGTGAAGGTGTGCTGAACTACGGCTGGTTCGCTTGCGTCTGACAGTGTGTCGTATTCAGGTCGTGTTTTCTCCTGCTTCAGAGCGATGAGTAATGTGCGACATGCTGCTCAAAGTAAAAGAGTGAAAGAAGGATAATTAGCTTTGAAATGTAGTGGAGTAAAAGTATAAAGTCTGCAAAAAATGGAATTACTTTAATAAAGTACAGATACTTGGGGGAAAGAAGTACTTCATTACTGGCCACTACTGCAGTAATTAATATCAAACATGAGCTTTTCATGCGCTCCTACACTGATTTAGGATCAGTCCAATCAACCCCGACTCTGACCTTTACTACTGCCAAGATTAAGCACTCGACTGATCTAAAATCAGCGTGAGAGGGAACTCACACTGCGCCTTTCTGACCCACATCCTGACGGAGGTCAAAGGTCAGACTTCTCTCTCTGTCTCTCTCTCTCCTGAGTGGGATCAGATGCTGGGGGAAAAAAAGTGCAGTAAAGATGAGCACGTCTTAGTGCAGACGATCTGAGAGAGAGGGAGAGAGAGAGAGAGAGAGAGAGGGAGAGAGATAGAGAGAGAGAGAGAGAGGGAGAGAGAGAGAGAGAGAGGGAGAGAAAGCCGAGGGGAGAGATGAATCACATGCGTATGAAAGTGTATGAAAGATTCCCCTCATTCCTGCAGGCTGAGCGCGCTCCACCTGGCACTGATTACGCCGTGATTCACATAGAGGCAGCTTGTAAAAATATGAACAGTATAACTGTTTCCTGAGTTCCCGCTGACAGCAGATCCCCCGGGGGAAAAAATGCAGCACGGAAACACGTGAAGTCAGGATTAGCGCAGGTTATTCTACGCTAAGCTGAGGCCTGGACGCGGATATTAGAGGGCAGCTGAGGAGAGTCTCGCAGAATATGTCAGAAATGTCAGAAATGTCACGGCAAGCTTTCAGACGCAAGAGACGCGTGACTCACGAGGAGAAAACGAAAACGTGGCCCGCGCCGGCTTGCGGTTGATGAAATGCTGGAAAGTCGACGTTATGGATGAGCTGATGTCATGGTGTGGCTCGCTGATTTTTACTGCTCCTCTGAGAAACAGGACGCCGTTCCATCGGGACAGCATACGCCCACACTCGCTTCCATCGGGACAGGTTACGCCCACACTCGCTTCCATCGGGACAGGTTACGCCCACTCTCGCTTCCATCGGGACAGGTTACACCCACTCTCGCTTCCATCGGGACAGGTTACGCCCACACCTGCTTCCATCGGGACAGCTTACGCCCACACTCGCTTCCATCGGGACAGGTTACGCCCACTCTCGCTTCCATCGGGACAGGTTACGCCCACACTCGCTTCCATCGGGACAGCTTACGCCCACACTCGCTTCCATCGGGACAGGTTACGCCCACACTCGCTTCCATCGGGACACGTTACGCCCACACTCGCTTCCATCGGGACAGGTTACGCCCACTCTCGCTTCCATCGGGACAGGTTACGCCCACACTCGCTTCCATCGGGACAGGTTACGCCCACACTCGCTTCCATCGGGACAGGTTACGCCCACTCTCGCTTCCATCGGGACAGGTTACGCCCACACTCGCTTCCATCGGGACAGCTTACGCCCACACCTGCTTCCATCGGGACAGGTTACGCCCACTCTCGCTTCCATCGGGACAGGTTACGCCCACACTCGCTTCCATCGGGACAGCTTACGCCCACACCTGCTTCCATCGGGACAGGTTACGCCCACACTCGCTTCCATCGGGACAGGTTACGCCCACTCTCGCTTCCATCCGGACAGGTTACGCCCACACTCGCTTCCATCGGGACAGGTTACGCCCACTCTCGCTTCCATCGGGACAGGTTACGCCCACTCTCGCTTCCATCGGGACAGGTTACGCCCACTCTCGCTTCCATCGGGACAGGTTACGCCCACTCTCGCTTCCATCGGGACAGGTTACGCCCACACTCGCTGGTGTGGCACACAAAAATAAATTACATACACTGATAAAGGAGGAGAAAAATCAGTACATATGTCACATTTTTACTGCAAAATATTAACAACAAATCAGCAATAAGAGGTTGTCATTATTATTTTAATAAAATACATGTAGAGATTTAACACTGAAAAGAAGCAAGAATAATTACAAAAAAAAAAAAAAAAATTTACTACAAAATATTTACCAACAAAACGAGTAGAGTTTGTAATAGTCATCAAAAAACTTAAAAATGTTAAAGATTTAACAGTAAAAAAGAAGGAATTCCAAAACATTTTAAATCAGCAATTAGAGATTGTATTGTTTTTTGTTGTTTTTTAAGTTTTAAAGATTTAATATTGAGAATGAACTTTTTTAATAGTTACATTTTTAGTATTTTAGAACAAAATATTTTGTTGTACAAAAGAGTTTTAAATTTTTTATACTTTTTTTTTATAAAGAGATATCATGATCGTGTGTTTTCTCAGAAGAGAGTTTTGTGACTTGTTTATGATGGTATTTATATCGTCCGGCCCTTTGGACACGGCTACAAACAGGCCGACTCTCAGAGTAGTGCACTACGCAGTGAATAAGGTGCGTTTGTTAATCATTTGTGCCCGATCTGAGGCGTTTATGTCCTAACGTCATGTCATTAGCGCTGCTTTTACAGATCTCCACTTCTGTTTTTAAAGCTCTCTCGTTCGGCTTGTTGTTCATTTCCGCTGTTTCATGAGAAGTAAAACGTGTCCGTTTGGTGCTGGGTTGGAGCTGTGTGTGTTTGTCATTTGAACAGAATGATTTTTTTACTTCTGAACGTTGGCTGGAGAATTTAAAAGCACTAACAAAGGATTTAGTTGTTCAGTTCCAGTGATCACAGCTTCCCTTCGGAGCCAGCGCTGAAAAAAAACCAGGCCTGCGCTTGATCAAATCCAGCCTGGGACATTTTTATAACGAATATGCGCTGGTTTTTGTTTCGACATGGCAAATCTGCGCAGGATTTACACACAAATATCCAGCGAGAGCTCGGTGTACCTGCTGATCTCTTCTGCAGCTTCAGCCAAAAATAAACGCACACACACTTCCTCTTAACACAAGAGTTTAGCGTCACACTGAAGCTTGTGTAGCTCGATATTTAATAATAATTTAATGAAAAAAACATGTATTTACATCACAGTGGTTTGATTGTGGATCAAACCTTAATGGATGTTTTGGTTAATAGAACAGAATGATGTACAGAACAGAAAGATTAACACTCTCTCTCTCTCTCTCTCTCTCCTCGGCTTTCTCTCTCTCTCTCTCTCTCTCTCTCTCTCTCAGGTTATCTGGTCCGTTGCTCTCTCCAGGAATCAGTCCACTGAAGGCTCCGTCTCCGTCGTCCACGCTGGTGGAGAAACAGCAGAACCTATCATCCACACAGCAGCACCACAAATCCTACTCCACCTTCCACAACCTCCCCGAAGGTACTGAAGAAAGAAAAGAAAGAAAGAAAGAAAGAGAAATAGTTTCACGGTTGTGACAGTAAGAGTCAGTCCTGTAATGAGGACATGAAACACAGGAATTTATGAAAATTTATTTTGGTTCTTAAATTATCTGAAGAAGCTGAATGTGATGGATGGATGAAAGAAAGAAAGAAAGGATAGAACAAGCTAGGAAAGAAAGCGAAGATGGAGGGATGAAAGAAAGGGGAAAAGAGAGAAAAAACAAACAATGGAGGAAATAACAAGACAAGAAAGATCAGCAGTGTAACAGCGTGTGCAACATTGTGCATAATAGTGTGTTTAGCAGCATGTGTGTAACAGCGTGTGTGTAACAGCGTGTGTGTAGCAGCGTGTGTGTAGCAGCGTGTGTGTAGCAGCGTGTGTAGCAGCATGTGTGTAACAGCGTGTGTCTAACAGCGTGTGTGTAACAGCGTGTGTCTAACAGCGTGTGTGTAACATATAGTGTAACAGCGTGTGTGTAACAGCGTGTGTGTAACAGCGCGTGTGTGTAGCAGCGTGTGTGTAACAGGGTGTGTAGCAGCGTGTGTGTAGCAGCGTGTGTAACAGCATGTGTGTAGCAGTGTGTGTAACAGTGTGTGTGTAGCAGTGTGTGTAACAACGTGTGTGTAGCAGCGTGTGTAACAGCGTGTGTGTAGCAGTGTGTGTGTAACAGCGTGTGTAACAGCGTGTGTAGCAGTGTGTGTAACAGCGTGTGTGTAACAGCGTGTGTGTAGCAGCGTGTGTAACAGCGTGTGTGTAGCAGTGTGTGTGTAACAGCGTGTGTAACAGCGTGTGTGTAGCAGTGTGTGTAACAGCGTGTGTGTAACAGCGTGTGTGTAGCAGCGTGTGTAACAGAGAGTGTAACAGCGTGTGTGTAACAGCGTGTGTGTAGCAGTGTGTGTGTAACAGCGTGTGTGTAGCAGCGTGTGTAACAGAGAGTGTAACAGCGTGTGTGCAGCAGCATGTGTGTAGCAGTGTGTGTGTAACAGCATGTGTGTAGCAGCGTGTGTAACAGAGTGTAACAGTGTGTGTGCAGCAGTGTGTTTAGCAGCGTGTGTGTTGCAGCGTGTGTGTAGAAGCGTGTGTGTTGCAGCGTGTGTGTAGAAGCGTGTGTGTAGCAGCGTGTGTGTAGCAGCGTGTGTGTAACAGAGAGTGATGATGATTTTTCAGATTATCGAGGAAACTTCCAGAGCTGCTTCCACTTCGGGGAGAATTACAGAGCAGAGCAGAACATCAACAACACTCACATCCCTGCAGATCCTCACAATTTCAACACACACACACACAACGGCTTACACACCGGCTGCTCCAATACAGGTACACACACACACACACACACACATACACACACACGCACACACACACACACACACACACACACAATCTTTCACTTTACACTATAAACCCAAAAGCACTAAACTTACACTGACTCAACTCTGATATGTGTGTGTGTGTGTGTTTGTATATGTGTATGTGTGTGTGTGTATATATATGTGTGTGTGTGTGTGTGTGTGCGTGCGTGTGTGTGTGTGTGTGTGTATGCGTGTGTGTGTAGGGTTCAGTTTGGTACCGGATCTCGGGGGTTCCGTGTCTCAGTTCAGCCTCAGTGCAGATGACAGCGTCTTCTTCCAGCTGGGAGCCTTCGAGCGCAGCCTGAGTCAAATGTCCTCAGTGTACACGGAGTCGTAGAGCATCACTTCATCACTCCGTCTCTTCATCTCTCCATCACTCTATCACTATATCACTCTATCACTATATCACTCTATCACTATATCACTATATCACACCATCGTTTTATGACTCTGTTACTATAGTACTCAATCACTCTGTCACTATATCACTTCATCAGTCTATCACTCCAACACTATTCCTCCATCATTCTATCACTCTATACCTCCATCACCATTCCTTAATTAGTCCATCACTGTTTCTCCATCACTGTTCTGCTATCACTCTATCACTCCATCACTCTGTCATTGGTCTTTTATCACTCCTTTACTCTAACACTGTCATTCTGTCACTGTTCCTCTATCACTCTATCATTCTCTCTCACTCTATCACTCTGTCACTGTTCCTCTACCACTCACTTACTGTTACTCCATCACCCTAACACTCTATCAATCCATCACTCCATCACTGTCACTTAATTAGTCCATCACTGCTTCTCCATCACTCCATCACTGCTTCTCCATCACTCCATCACTGTTCCTCCATCACTCCATCACTGTTCCTCTGTCACTCCATCACTGTTCTTCCATCACTGCTCTTCCATCACTCCATCACTGTTCCTCCATCACTGCTTCTCCATCACTCCATCACTGTTCCTCCATCACTCCATCACTGTTCCTCTGTCACTCCATCACTGTTCCTCCATCTCTGCTCCTCCATCACTCCATCACTGCTTCTCCATCACTCCATCACTGTTCCTCCATCACTCCATCACTGTTCTTCCATCACTCCATCACTGTTCTTCCATCACTGCTCTTCCATCACTCCATCACTGTTCCTCCATCACTGCTTCTCCATCACTCCATCACTGTTCCTCCATCACTGCTCTTCCATCACTCCATCACTGTTCCTCTGTCACTCCATCACTGTTCTTCCATCACTGCTCTTCCATCACTCCATCACTGTTCCTCCATCACTGCTCTTCCATCACTCCATCACTGTTCCTCTGTCACTCCATCACTGTTCCTCCATCACTGTTCCTCCATCACTCCATCACTGTTCCTCCATCACTCCATCACTGCTCCTCTGTCACTGCTCCTCTATCACTCCATCACTGCTCTTTCTCGTGTTCCCTCACTTCGTCTCCTGTCATCTTTTCTTGTCTCCTGTCTTCTCACTGTCTCACTTCATCTTTTCTCTCCTCAGGTCTACCCCCTCCCCCAATCTCTCTCTCCCTCTCTCCCCCCATCTCTCTCTCTCTCTCTCTCTCTCAGTTCTCTCCTGTTACAGTTTGTTATTTTTGTCCTCATTAACAGTGTAAACTCGTGACTCAGTGCAGCTGCTCTCACGCTTGGCTTTTCTTTCCGGAGCTCTTTTAGTGCTTATATAAAAAAATGTCTCGTGCAGCGTAAACGCCGTAACCCGGAACTTTGTCCTCCACGTTTGTTTAACTCGCTTGCTTTGTCTCAGCTGATTGCTTGGGAGTAAAAAAGTGCTTCATGTCACTTGATGCTTTTCTGAAAAAAAAAAAAAACGCCAAGTGTAAAAGCATCCTAAAGTGTTTTACGGAGCGTTTCGCTTCTAAAGCCACAAGTCCAGCGTTAAACCGGGAGTGTGTTTGCGCAGAGTCGTCCTGCAGGCTGATGATCACACCATCACATCCGACGCTTTCATCATGTGCTCGAGGACTTTGGGTTAAATAGACTTTCATTAACTGTTAGCTTCATTTGTAGCACTAGCGCAAAACTAAAGAAACAAACATCAGACAGCAACATCTCGTCTTATTAACGACATCTGAGGCGAGTTTTTGCTTACAAACAGATGATAAGTACGTTTTTAGGATTCTGGGGAAGCGGAAATCTGCTCACGTCTCGAAGGATTTAATCGCTAAATTTCTCTCTCCCTCTCTCTCTCTCTCTCTCCCTCCCTCCTCCCCCCCACTCTCTCCCTCTCTCTCTCCCTCTCCCTCCCTCTCTCTCTCTGCCTCTCTCTCTCCCTCCTACCCCCGTCTCTCTCTCCCTCTCTCTCTCCCTCTCTCTCTCTCTCTCTCCCTCCTCCCCCCCTCTCTCCCTCTCTCTCTCTCTCTCTCTCTCTCCCCCTCTCTCTCTCTGCCTCTCTCTCTCTCCCTCTCTCTCTCTCTCTCCCTCCCCCCCCTCTCTCTCTCTCTCTCCCTTCCTCCCCCCCTCTCTCCCTCTCTCTCTCCCTCTCTCTCTCTCCCTCCTTCCCCCCTCTCTCTCTCCCTCTCTCTCTCTCCCTCCTTCCCCCCCCTCTCTCTTTGCCTCTCTCTCTCTCTCTCTCTCTCTCTCTCGGCTGAAGTGTATAAGAAATATATAGGCTTTGTGTGTAGCGTTGCTGTGTTTATCAGTGAATGTTTGCAGCGTGTGTATTGTGTTTTGATTTTTTGCTCCTGTCTGTTTGTGTTTTTTTTTTTAAAAGCTCGATGGATTTTAAAGTCCACTGAACTCCTATCAGATGTATAAAATGTACAGTTTGTTAAACTATTAATTATTGTGTCACTATATCGTGAAAATAAATTTCCCTTTAATAATGCAGTCTCGTGTGTGTGTGTGTGTGTGTGTGTGTTCAGGTTCATTCTATTTATCTAATTATTTAATTACTTACGTATTTCAGAGATGCTACATGTAACCTGAAACACAACTCGTGCTTACTGAGTGATTTGTTTGATGTTTTCACTTACTAAAGAATGGCACATTGTACTTTTTATCGATTTATAGTTACATTTAATGTTGTGGAACGTCTGTGAAACAACGTTCTAGCAGCTATAAACAGGCGTTCCCTCACCAGCCTCTCTTTTCTCTCTCTATACGACAAAAAAACCCAAAACGCAGCATGTCATGTTACTGAGAAACCGCAAAGAAGTGTAAACTCCTCGGTCCTGAAGATGTTGGAAAAGCTTAAAGTTCCAGCTTTACCTCTGACTGTTACAAAGCGCTGACACTGGAGACTCCTTCCACAACCACTACAGCAAGAAGAATTGCTTTAGGCTTTATGCTCGGACCTGTAGGCTACGCCACACTGTTGCCCCGCTAACGTGATGCTAAACAACATTATAACATTTATTGACTCTTTTTTTGTTTAAAAAGCACAGATTTATTGCTAATAAATAAAAAAATAACAAAACAAAACAAAAATTTAACAGAAAATATAGAAAATAAATAAAAAAGTATAGAAAATAAATTAACAAACAAACACACAAACAATCATTAAAGCACAGCAGTTTTCTTGTGGGTGTTTTTTTCAGGGTCACATGATCACATCACATGCTGGCTTTTTTTTTTTTAAAAACTTATATTAGCTGAATTCACTTTAGGTTTTAAACTGCTTTGGTGGCATAAGAAAGAAGATACGAAAGGCAAAAAGAAACAAATGTGAAGTAGAGGTAAGGTTATGTTTAACTTGATATTTGGATTATGTTATTCTGCAGTTTTGAGCAGCTAGTCAGTTATGCTAACTTGTTGAGTTTGCTATATTACCTGTGCTTAGCTAGCTAGCTTAGTCATGTTTCATAGTGAAATGCTCTGAATTTAGAGGCCTTCTGTTTCTTTGTGACTGAACAATGTTTTTTTTTTTTTTTTTTACAGATATTTACTTCATTAGTATTGCTGCTCAGGTTAGCTAGTTAGTTATTATTTTTAATTAGTTAGCTAGTTTGCCTTTAATGTTTGGATTATAGAAATGTTTTTATTTATTTGTAGCTGACTGGAAATTTGCTTGATGAGGTAAAGTCTATGTTAAAAAGTAAATCGATTGTGTATGTGTGGGAATAACCGGAGTGAGAAAGGATAAAACATTACATTCCTGTGTGTTTAGAAACAAAACTTGTTAAAATATGTATAGAAATTATAATTTAAATATATAGAGAGAGCGGTATTCTTGACATGTATAATATTTATGCAGATACAAGATTCATTTATGTATCTTCAGTAAAAAAAAAAAAAAAATTAAGACATTCAACAGAGTCACAAAAAATATTTCAATTTTAGGATTTTTTTGTAGAACTTTTGTAAAGAAATAAGCTGCATGCTGCAACTGAGAAGGACAAACAGTCTGTAGAGAAACAGAAATCAGGATAAAGATTTATGTTAAAGTAACGTAACGTTAAAGGGCTCACATGATCTTATTTTAATAAAAACAGCCGGAACTCGACTCTCTGTAAGGGCATGAAATGAATAAGGTAGCAGTATTCATCATGAATTAATGTTGGTGACGTGTGTGTGTGTGTGTGTGTGTGTGTGTGTGTGTGTGTGTGTGTGTGTGAGAGAATCGTGATTGTGACTTGATGGAAAACTGGTACCTCAGGATGCTGATGAGTGAATAAACACCGCCCCCTAGTGGAGGAAACTCTCAGTATAGCGTAAGACAAACTGTATCATATTAAACTATTAAACTATTAAACCTTCAGCAGTTTATCTCTGAACTACTTAATTTTCCACCACAGCGCTGTTAAAACCTGGACTCTGATTGGTCAGAGGGTGTTGATTAATTCTCTAGAACAGCAGCTCTGACAGTAGCGCAGGTTTATATTAATGCGCTCGCTCTAATACCTTATCGTTTCCATAGTAACAGCTCATTCACAGGGGCGTGTACAGTGAACGCTTCATATAAACAGATTAAAAAACGTGAAGTTTTCTTAAAGGAAGGAGACGTTTATGTGACATTTATGGAAGGAGTCTCCAGTATCAGTGTCCGAAGTAAAGATGTAAATTTAACCCTTTAGTTATTTATATGCAGGTGCAGCTTATAGTTTCTCTCTTTCTTTTCTTTTTTTTTTTTTTTTTTTTTACTTAAAATGCATGTGTAAATTTTGATTCTGTCTAAATATTACTTATTAATACTTACTATATTAAAAAGCAAATACATTGTCCACGAGTAAAAAGGCTGAAACAGCATGCTTGAAATAATAATAATAATAATAATAATAATAATAATAATAATAATCTTCCAATGTCCAATTTTTTTAACATTCAAGTTGAAGACAATAATTTCTTTAGAAAATATAATTTCTGAACATACGAAATTTACAGTTTAGGACTGTTGCATGACACATAACAAAAAAACCAAAACAAAAAAAAACATCTTACCAAAAACAACACGAATTAAAAAACAAAAAAACAACCAAAAAAAAACAGACAAACAATTTCTTTTAAATCTATGGTGATCAGTGGAGTCTGATACAAAACATTTTTACTTTTTTCTCATTTTTAAAAAAAATGTATGTAGAAATTGGTAAAGATTGAGAACGACAGAGAGCTCCAGAGGTTTATTTTAATTTACAGTAATGTTACTTTAATTTACTGTCAAGTGACTTGGAGTTGATTTACATCTTATATTTTCCTAAACCTTAAAAAAAAAACCTTAAAAGGGTTAATATTACCTTCTTCAGGAGGGTTTTTTCGTATAATCTTTTGAAAGCGTACACTGTGTAAAGTAAAGTAAAGTAAAGTAAAGTAAGGAAGCAGCGTTGGTGTGCACAGATGGACGAGTTGGAGTAATAAAGCACAACAGGAACAAAGCAAGCTTATTTTTAAATCCTTGTGTTTTTATTGCGTTGGTTTCGAGTGCGTTCCTCTGAGGCCAGAACTGCAGTAATTCCAAGTTTGGTTCACGTTCACATTTTTGTTGAACTCGTGATTACAAGTTTCTTAAAGCTGTATGACCAACAAAACAGCAGCAGCTTCCACAGTTAAAGCTGATGGAAGTTTTAAACCTTCCCCGTTACATTCTCTCCTGATAACCACATCATTAATAATGCAGCGTAGGCTAGCGCTTAGCTTCTAGCTTTTATATAACAGAGGAGGAAATTATGATAGAGTTAACTACTAGCTTTCATAACGTTCAGTCGTTTCTGTAAAAAGATGATGATTTGTACTGGGAACGTTTTGCTCCTGAAGTCCACACTGATGTTGGCTTGATTCCTTTTCTCACAAATTTTATTAGGGCTGGAAAAAAGTAATAAAAACCCTGAAGACAGAGTGGGACGTGATGAGGGGAAGTCAGTAAGGGTGCATTTAAAAATCAGGAATGTTCAAACTAAGGCACTTAAGTCTGCTGGTCCCAATTCCACCTCTACTCACTTCCCCGAGTCACTCCGACCTGGTCGTCACGTTTTAACGCACTACATTTCCCACTAAATGAAACTTGTTCTCTTTCTTTCCACCCGTGGAGGCAGCGAGGGGAAGTGAGCAGGGCTCGAATCGGGACAGAGTCTGCATCAGAGGCGTTTGCTCTTCCTGCTCACGTAGCTCTGGTAGTAGAAGTTGCTGAAGAGCAGGATGAGGCTGATGCAGTAGGCGAACACAACCGCGTTCATGGAGTCGGGGAAGTCGCACTCGGTGAACAGGTTGTAGCCGGTGTGTGTGGTGAGAAGAACGAACTGCAGCTGGGAACGAAAGAGGACGTGCAAATAACACACACCCTCAGTTCACTCATTTTCTTACCATACTGTCCTACTGAGGCATTAAACTGCGTGTGTGTGTGTGTGTGTGTGTGTGTTAGCTGTGCATTAGTGCTGGTGTGCGTGCATGTGTTGGTGTGCATATGTGTTTGTGTGTGCATGTGTGTGTGTGTGTGTGTGAAGTGTGCATTTGTGCTGGTGTGCGTGTGTGTGTTGGGATGTGTGTGTGTGCACACATGTTTTTGTGTGTGTGTGATATGATATGTGTGTGTGTGTGATATGATGTGTGTGTGTGTGTGTGCGCGCATGTTTTTGTGTGTGTGTGATATGATATGTGTGTGTGATATGATGTGTGTGTGTGTGTGATATGATGTGTGTGTGTGTGATATGATGTGTGTGTGTGTGATATGATGTGTGTGTGTGTGATATGTGTGTGTGATATTGATGTGTGTGTGTGTGTGTGTGTGTGTGTTGGTGTGCATATTTGTTGGTGTGTGTGTGTTGGGGTGTGTTTGCACATTATGTATATTGGCATGTGCATGTGTGTTGATGTGCACATGAGTTGGTGTGTGTGTGTGTTGTGTATTTGTGTGTATGCTGGTGTGTTTGCGTATTATGTATATTGGTGTGTGTGTGTTGATGTGCACTTAAGTTGGTGTGTGTGTGCGTGTGGGTGTGTACATGCGTTGTGTATTTGTGTGTGTGTGTGTGTGTGTGTTAGTGAGTTTGTGTGTGTTTTGGAATCTAAACTGTGATTATTGATGATGATGACATCTAGTGTCAGTTTGCGGTGTTTGCTTTTGTTTTTTAATAACACCATGAGAAAGGGTGATCTTCACAAGCATACAAAAGGGTGTGTGTGTGTGTGTGTGTGTGTGTGTGTGTGTGTGTGTGTGTGTGTGTGTTTACCAGTTGCAGGGAGGTGAGGTAGCGTTTCCACCACAGATATTTCTGCATGTGTGGCCCCAAAGCTGCCAGGCCGTAGTACGAATACATGATGATGTGTACGAACGTGTTGAGCAAGCCGATGAAGAATGCTACACACACACACACACACACACACACACACACACACACACACACACACACACACAAACTTTTACACATCAGTACACAACTCTGTACTGTCTGAGGACAAAAATCAGTCAGCAAAAGTAAGAAGAGCAGCGTACACTGTCCCCCGGCGAAGTACTTGACTCCGGCCCACCAGTTGAAGATCATGGTGCCGTGATGGTACACGTGCAGGAAGGTCAGCTGACTGTTCTTCTTACGCAAGATAAAAAACACCTGGTGATAGGAGGGTAAGAAAGAGAGGAAAAAAAGTCAGAAGATAGAAAGTGATGTGATGTTATTGGTCTGTTTTTGCTTTGAGATATAATCAAAACCTCCAGACCAACACCACCATCCAACATTCTCCAACATTCACCATTACATAAACACTAACATTCACCATAAACACCATTAATGACACAAAAATCAACCACACACACACACACACACACCCCAATATTCCCAAACAAACACTAAGTTTCACCAACAAACATCAGCAAATACCAACATTCAACAGCACACCAATAAACACCATCAAAGACCCAAAAAATCAACTACACACACACAAACACTCGCAAGTAAACGCCAATTTTTAACCAGGAACCACCAATATTCCCCAATAAATTACTACATTCTCCATTAAACACCAATATTATCCAACAAACAGCACTGAACACTCAAACAACACACCACAATACTCCCACCCAAACACCGATATTCACCCATAACCAAAGGTTTACCAGCAAACACCATCAAACACCATCCTCCAATATTTACCATCACACACCATTTTCCAAGGAGTAGCATTAAACACCAACATTCACCAGTCAAACACTATAAAAAAAAAAAAAACACACACCAGGACTACCAAGAAACCCCGATATTCACCAACAAACACCAACAAATACCAACATTCAACAACAAACACCCACTAACACTCCAAATCAAACACCAATATTCACCCACAATTTCCATCAAACATCCATCAAAAACACACACCAACTTTCAAACAAACACCAATATTCACCAAAAAAACTGATATTTAACACAAACATTTGCCAACAAATACCAACAACATTCTCCAATGTGTACCATCACACACCATTTTCCAGTGCGTAGCAGTAAACACCATCAAACACGCAAAAAATTCACAACACACACCAGACATCCAAACAATCACCAACAAACACCAACATTTACCACTGAACAACTTCAAATACCAACTTTCATCAATACACAACATCGAACCTGGTCATTTGGTAAACATTAAAACCCGTTCACTAACAAATAACCATCAAACACCAACAAACAAGCAATTTACCATAAAACACCAAGATTTATCATTACCATTTGACTAACAAACACCATCAACTGCCAACATACGCCATCTCACACCAACATTCACCACCAAACACCAACGTTCTTCATTAAACACCAAAGTTCACCATCCAACATCTATATCAAACAACCAGCTAGCAAAAAACACACACACACACACACACACACACACACAAAAATCCCTCACCAACACACACTAACATTCAGCACCAAGCACCAACATTCTCCACACACACACACACACACACACACTATGTTAGAGAATCAAATGCCATCAGTCTTCATAAAGACACACTCACACAGTGTTTAGTTTTGTTCGAGGATGTTAAGTCGGTGTGTAAGAGACACTTTGTCCCGATGTGGTGCAGTAACTTACGGTGTCACTGAGCTCAATGACCTTGGAGAAGAAGAACCACCAGCACACACTGGCCATCTGAGAACCGGGAAAATGAAAGCACATGGAAAAACGACACGTCAAAGCATGTCAAAGCAAACGAATAACTGATATGAAGTTTTCTGTAAGGAGATGTTTATGTAACATTTATGGAAGGAGTCTCCAGTGTCAGTGCTTTGTAACAGTCAGAGGTAAAGCTGTAACTTTTCAGACATCTTCAGGACAGAGGAGTTTACGCTTCTTTGCAGTTTCTCGGTACGACAAACTGTGTTTTTTTTCTTTTTATTCAATTTGAGAGAGAGAAAAAAAGAGGCTGGCGAGGGAACGACTGTTCATAGCTGCTCTAACATAAGTACAAACAGCTCACTAACATTAAATGTAACTATAAACAGATAAAAAGTGTGTTGTATAAAAATAAAAAATTTTTTTTTGCAGATAGCTGTGGTATAACGGGAATAAAACACTTCATGACATGCTGTTATAGGAGAACCATCGACTTCAGGGTAACTCCGCTTCATGACACCACCACGCTGTTGATTAGTTTCCTAAAACAGCACAGCACACAGTGTTTTATTCCTTACTTAATAAAGAGGTAAAGATTACCCTCATCGCCAGACGGCTGTTGCTGTAGTCGACAGGCTGACAGAGGTAGCTGTAGTTTGAGAGCCAAGACGTCACTAAAAACTAGACAGAACAAAATACAGAAGCTTTAAAGAAATTTCGGTTTGTTTTAAAGCAAAATCGCAAGCTGTATAGTTTAATTATGTTTCAGTGCATTCGTTAATATATTCATTAATTGTATAACATAAATATTTGAGTTGTATTTTATATAAATACTTAAGACGTTACATAAAAGTTACATCCTGGTGCATAAAACGAGACACACTGCGAAATGTGCAAATTGTAAGAAAATGATATTTATACTTTGAAGTTAAGAATAAACACTAAACAGATGCAGTGATCTTCTGTAAAAGGAAAAGCTGTGATACGGAGTTATACACTTATTACTCCAGGAAAGTTTCCTCCAGTTCTACTCTAACGTAGATTTGCTTTACTGCCTGACTTTAGAAGAGCGTAGAGGACACTTTACCTCGTGGAACATGCAGACCGACAGACAAACCATAGCAAAGTTATAAACTATAAGCACAAGTCTGAGGTCCACTGGTTCCCTGTTTCTCATGAGTTTGGGTCCGAGCCAGATGATGCCGAGGTAGCAGAGAAAAATACAGAAGACGGGAACGGGGGAGTAAACGAGCAGCCATGGGTCGGTTCTCTTATCTGGAAGCAACAACGGAGAGAAATTTAAAAAAAAACAAAGCTGGATAACTTTTTGTAGAACAACAGGGCATAGCACGAATACTGCACTTTAGCCTGGTCTGAAAAACTGCACGTATTCGTAAGAGTGGACCAATCAGAAGCCGGGGCTCCTGGGGCAAACAGATTCCATGTCTGGGCGATCAGTTTTATGTTTTCCGGTTGTCTGTCCATCCATCCATCTGAGATTCTTGTTAGCACGATATCTCATGAGCGAGTGGCTGAATGTTTGTTCGGTTTATTTGGAATTATCTCTGTAACCAACAGATGAACTGATTAGATTATGGAACTGAACCAACAAGGTCAAGGTCACATCAAGATCAAATGATTTTTCTTCAATAGCTTCCTTACTGATTGAAGTATACTTTAAGGATATTTCTGGGGTACAAATTAGTAAGAAGAATGACTAGACATATGGCGGAGGCTTCCTCATCGACACCGTTGGTGTTGAATTCTTCTTACATTTATGGCATTTGGCAGGCGTCCTTATCCAGAGCGACTTACAGTTATCTCATTTATACAACTGAGCATTGAGCGTTAAGGGCCTTGCTCAAGGGCCCAGCAGTAGCAGCTTGGCGATGATGGGATTTGAACTCTCAACCTTCCAATAAACCAGAAGGCCAACGTCTTAACCACTGAGCTACCGCTTCTCACTCCTTGTTTTCATTTATAGTTGGCCGGTGGACAAGCAGGTTCAACAACCAGGAAAAAAAAAAAAATTACTCCCTATTGTCTTTTGCAAAACAGTTTTGATTTGTTATGCATCTTTAAACTTGATGCTCTACACAGTGGTAGCGATGCACCTCGATAAAGTAACTATAGCGCTAGCTTCCAAATCCCACAACCTGCTGCACTACACACATCGGCCGAGCTGAGCTGAGATTTGTACTAGTGGGATTAATTAACATGCTCCACGCATGACAGACGATCTTTTCCGAATCGGGAACACTAACGAGAGAGTAAAATAAAATCCAGCACAAAGCTGAAATAAAACTCTCCTGATTACCATGTGATTACTATTATTACAACCTAAACAAGTCGAGAGAGATGTCCTCAGGACTCCAACAGATTTTATGCGCAGTGTGAGGAGACGCCACTACATCTCCTAGCTGAAACTTTTCACCAACACGACGTGCTACATTCGAAACTTTATCAGGAGAAGATAATGATCTGGTTACACCTTCGGCCCCTCGCCATTACTTCTTAAACCTGTACATTTCATTTAGTCTGTATTAATATATTTAGCTAATTAGTTAATTAACTCATAGTACATTATGTTACGGGGGTATGGTGGCTTAGTGGTTAGCATGTTTGCCTCGCACCTCCGGGGTTGGGGGCTTGAATCCTGCCTCCACTCTGTGTGCGTAGTCTAAAGACATGATTTGTAGGCTGACTGGCATCTTTAAATTGTCCGTGGTGTGTGAATGTGTGTGTGATTGTGTCCTGCAATGGGTTGGCACCCTGTCCAGGGTGTCCCCTGCCTTGTGCCTCGAGTCCCCTTGGATAGGCTCCAGGTTCCCCGTGACCCTGCGTAGGATAAGTGGTACAGGGAATGGATGGATGGATGGATGGATGGATGGATGGACGGATGGATGGATAATGTTACAGTCGCTGTCTCATCATTTAGGTGACTGGGCAGCACACTGGAGCATTTACTTGCCTGGTGGACTAGTTCATAAATTTAGGATTTGTTCCCACCTGATTAGGAGTTACTGAGGAAGAGAGAAAACATCCTATCAGAACAGTATAAATGTTAACACACCTCCATTCTCCAGGATCCACTGATGCAGCGACTCGACTCTCTGCCACGCCGAAGCCATTCAGCAACCTGAACCTGGATAAAAAGCCTGCACTTTTAATAAAAGCAACATAATTCATGTATTAAAGTAGCCTACAGAAATGATTTCATATGCGAGTCGACTCTCAAGGTTCACCTGAAAGAGTCGACTGAAAGAGCCGACTCAAAGATCCGATTCGTTCGCAAACGACACATTTCCTGTTTGAGCTGCTTTTTCCGTGTAAGCATTAATCAAATACTTTACAATTAAACTAACTGTAAAATTAATTAATTAAATTAAACACTTTACATACTGTTTATTAGTAAAGTCCCATTGACTCTGCTCACATATGCGAGTCGGCTCAACGTTCACCTAAAAGAGTCGACTCTCTCGCAAACGACACATCACACATAAGAGCTGCTTTTTTGTTTTTTTCACTTTTCTCCATTTTCCGTTGTAAGAAATGTAGCGTTAGCCGTTTAGCTAGCTAATTAACCACTCTGCATATGTTAATAAAGTCCGAGTGACTCTGTTCAGACATGCGTGAAAGAATCGATTCAAAGATCCGACTCGTTCATGAACGACACCTTACCTGTATGAGGTGTTATTTCCGCCTTCCTCATGTTTTCCCGTGGCTAAAACTAAAGTCAGTTGATTAACTTTCTAATTAAACACACCACATATGTGATTGAAGTGCAAGTGAGTCATATTTGACTCTGATTTGAAGGAGTCAAATACGGTAGACGAGCAGTATCGACACACTCAGGTCTGATTTACTGACTTATTTTCAGTAAAATTACACAGATTTCAGACAATGCGAACAAAAACCAGAGACAGAATCGAGTCTGTTCCTGCAGACAGATATAAGCATCATGTGGAAGATCAGTCTTTCTGATTGAATGCCCTGTAGTGAAGTGAATCAGTAAAAAGACACAGATTTCCAGTGCAGCTCGAACCCTGGACTTCAGTAAGCTCAGACTGTGAAACTCATTTTGATCCCCACACATGCACAACCTGTAGACTGCTACCAAGTCAAAACTCACCTGAAACTGTTTTCTCGGACTTCTTTGCTTTATCTGAAGCCTTTGGACGCCAGTGTTCAGCTTTTCTAACTCTGATGTGAGACTGTAAACCTGTCCTGCTGATCCAGACCTGCAGCTCAGCAGGCTTCAGGCTGCAGCATTATTCCTCCCACAGCCAGGCTGCCTGTTATTCTCATGACTGTACTACAGGCTGAAGCATTTCTACAGCTGTTTAAATGCAGCACTGTTGCACAAGTCATGCATCACTTATAAGTTTAGTATGAGGTGAGAAAACAAAACTTTTATTTTGAAAGTTGGGAAAAAAATCCTTGCTTGATTTAACCCATTCAAGCCCGTTTTTTTTTATTTTTCATTTTCTTCTTTTCTTTGTCTAGAAACTACAAAAAAGATTTGTTTTTCTTACATTTAAACACTTCACACACAAGTCAGATTTATTTCTTATCCACTTTTGGTTACAACAACATTTCAAATTGCATTTGTATTGCTTTCTTCTCAGTCTAATTTCTCTAGATTAAAAAACATTACCATTAAAAAGACACTGAACAGTAAATAATAGTTATACTGAGTTTTCTGTAAAGAGAGGCTTTGTTTCTGTAACATTTATGGAAGGAGTCTCCAGTGTCAGTGCTTTGTAACAGAGGTAAAGCTGTTACTGCAAGTTTTCCCACATCTTCAGGACAGAGGAGTTTACGCTTTTTCGGTATAAAACCTTTCAGGACATGCAGTTTTAGGAAAATAATCAACTTCAGGGTGTGTTCTTCAGTCACAACTTCATCACACTGATTATTTTACTGTACTCTAGATATCAACACGTTAAACCCATACAGCAGAGTAAACTTTGATTTACACGTGAAGAGCAGCGTGTGCTTTATCTTACACAGCTGATAATATTTATATACAATAACTCTCACCTCATTTCCATTTCATTTCTCATGAGCAGCTTTAAAGCAATTTATAGCAGTAAACACATTTGTTACATTTGACTCTGGTATTGTTTTTTTCTTACCATCTCTTGCACTTTGTAGAATTTTTTATACCTCTATAATTTTATATTTTTTATATTTTTATAATTTTATATATCTATAATTTTTTATATCATGTTTCTTTTTTTAATATCATATCAAAAATCATATCAAACTCAGTTTCAGGTCATGGTCATCTTTCCAGGACTTGTTTTTATTAGTTTCTTGAATTTGCTGTATTGTGTGCTGCTGTTATTATCTATTATGATTTATTTCCAAATGTTTTTGTCAGCTAAACTCCTTCAACCTGAAATATTTGCCCCTTGAGACATTAAACAGGATAAAATTAAGTGCAACTTTTGTAATAAATGGCAGAACATGATGCTTACGCATGTATTAACAACTTTAGAATTTTTTTGTATTACAATTTGTATTAGAAACCTTGATTTATGGTATAGACCACATCTGAAATGTTACTCAAGAATCTCTGTAATTTGCTTTTCTTAATTTAAACATTTTAATGAAGAAAAATAACTGAGTCATGTGACACTTCTTGCAAAAACTGTGATGAAGTTACTGGCTGCACATTTGCACTATTTGTCCATATAGTACACAATAATAGAAGATAAATGATTTATAATCGCACTATCTGTTGCACCCAGATGAGGATGGTTCCCTTCTGAGTCTGGTTCCTCTCAAGGTTCCTTCCTTCATGTCGTCTCAGGGAGTTTTTCTTCACCACCGGCACCTCTGGCTCGCTCATTAGGGATAAATTCACATATTTACAATATATTTTTTGTGAATCCATTTATTTCTGTAAAGCTGCTTTGAGACAATGTCCATTATTAAAAGTTCTATACAAATAAAATTGAATTGAATTGACACACGTTACAGAAGACGCAGGACCTGTAGGGGTTAACCTGCTTAATAAAATGCTCCAATGTCTCCACTGTGTAAACAGATCTTTTTCTTTTCTCCCAGAGAGGGAGGGAGGGAGGGGGAGAGCGAGAGAGAGAGAGAGAGAGACAGAGAGAGAGTGTGTGTGCGCTCGCTCTTATCAATAATAACTGCAGCGTAACAGATTAAAGGTTCAGTGAAACAAACCCCATTCAACCTTTAACCTAAATGCAGTGGGTCAGAAAAAAACAAACATTTATTTCCGTGTCAGGGAAGTGACAGTAACGCCGCTTCATCACATCACCCCGTTGTTGATTATTTTACTATAACAGCATGACACGGCGTGTGTGATTCCTTACTTCGTACACACTGCTATTCCTGCTTCTGATAATCAGAGTTACAGCACTAAGTGCAGCTTTGTTGCAAGTGAATAAAAATCTTCCTTTCAGAAGAACTTTTTTAACCTTTTTAACCTTTAATGCAACTTTTTATGCAATTTTATCATGTGTTCAGAATACAAAAAGGAAAAAAAAACAACACTTGAACAAGATGTGCACATAATGACTTTTATTACAAAAATACAAAAAAATGAAAAATACAAAAAAATACACTTTATTCTCTAATATCACTAAATTAGCATTCAGAGCATTTTAACTTTTAGTAATTTATTTATAAAGCATATTTATTTAAGATCCTATAAAACATGGTTAAGAGTCTTAAACTTCGATATAAAAGAAAATAAAAGAAGTCAAACACAAAACAATGATAAAAGGAGAAATGTGACACAACCATCACAAGCAAGCAATATTTTATTACTTTGATTAATGATTCTTAAAAAAATGTTCATATAAAAGTATTCTTTACATTTATATAGTTATTATATAATTTGGAATATTGACCACAGAATGTGAAATTCAGGTTTGGGGAGTAAATAATCGATATTAGATGCACCGCGATTTTCTCTTTAAAATGTATTTATAGAATGATTTATCAGATTTTTATTTACATATGCTTATACAGTGTGGGATTTTATTTTAGTATGAAAACTGAACTAACAGAAGGTAAGATCATTTCATATTCCATAAGACATTTTTAATTTCAACATATTACTTTCAATTATAAAACACCATCAAATTATTTTTGTTGAGGTGTTGCCTGTTCTTTAACCACAAATATATAAATATGTTAAAAGATAATAGAAATTCATTAAAAGAAATGTATGTTTCAAAGTGGTCACTTTAGTGGGACATTAGCATAATGTAGACTGGAAATATCAAGAATCAAGATGCATAATAAAATCGATTCAGAATTGTTTCATGGCACTCTGAATCTGAATCAAATCATGAGTCGGACGGTGAGATCTGAATCGAATCATGAGTCGGATTGTGAGATCTGAATCGAATCAAGAGTCGGATTGTGAGATCTGAATCGAATCATGAGTCGGATTGTGAGATCTGAATCGAATCATGAGTCGGATTGTGAGATGTGAATCGAATCATGAGTCGGATGGTGAGATGTGAATCGAATCATGAGTCGGATGGTGAGATCTGAATCGAATCATGAGTCGGATTGTGAGATGTGAATCGAATCATGAGTCGGATTGTGAGATGTGAATCGAATCATGAGTCGGATTGTGAGATGTGAATCGAATCATGAGTCGGATGGTGAGATCTGAATCGAATCATGAGTCGGATTGTGAGATGTGAATCGAATCATGAGTCAGATTGTAGGCTTTAGCTGCTCTTTGGTTTTGAGGTGGTGAAGAACTGGCTGAGTGAGAGCTGCTTCGGGCCTCCGTTAGCTGCATTTCCTGCTCGTTTGGTCTTCTTGTCTTTTCCAGCTTCATGAATTTGCTTTCGCTTCTTATTCTGGAACAGGAAGTAATACAATAATTCACCATCTTTGGCTTAAGGGTGCACCATGTGATGAAACTACACACACCGTTCACTTTAATAGGAACACCTGTACACCTGCTCATTCATGCAGTTATCCAATCAGCCAATCATGTGGCAGCAGCACAATATATAAAATCCTGCAGATACAGGTCAAGAGCTTCAGGTAATATTCACATCAAACATCAGAGTGGAGCAAAAATGTGATCTCTGTGAATTTAACCGTGGCATGGATGTTGGTGCCAGATGGTGGATGAGCTCCAACAGCAGAGGTTGTCTGAGGCTATCAGGGACACAGACTCACCCAAACTGGACAGCTGAAGATTTAAAAAAAAAAAAAAAAAATCACCTGGTCTTCTTCTAGTTTTCAACTGTTGAAACTGAATAGTTGAAGACTGGAAAAAGACCAGGTGATTTTTTTCCTAATCTTCAGCTGTTCAGTTTGGGTGAGTTTGTGCCCATGAGAGCCTCAGATTCCTGTTCTTGGTTGACAGGAGTGGAACCTGATGTGGTCTTCTGCTGTTGTAGCTCATCCACCTCAAGGTTCAATGTGTTGTGCATACTGAGATGCTTTTCTGCTCACCACGGTTGTAAAGAGTGATTATGAGCTTGAACCAGTCTGGCTATTTTCCTCTGATCTCTCTTATCAGCAAGGTGTTTCCACCCACAGAACTGTCGCTCACTCGGTGTTTTTTGTTTTTCGCACCATTCTGTATAAACGCTAGAGACTGCTGTGTGTAAAATTCCCAGGAGATCAGCAGTTTCTGAAAAACTCAAACCAGCCCATCTGTGACCAACAACCATGCCACGGTTAAAGCCACAGAGATCACACTTTTTCTTCATTCTGATGTTTGATGTGAACATTAACTACAGCTCTGGACCTGCATCTGCAAGATTGTATGCATTGTGCTGCTGCCACATGATTGGCTGATTAGATAACTGCATAAATGAGCAGGTGTTCCTAATAAAGTGGACGGTAAGTGTTTATCTTATCCCAATTCTCAAATACATTTCTATGATACACGATACAAAAAACTGTGATATTTATTTAATGTCTATTAAAAATTTTATTGTATTTTATTTAACAGTAACATTATTTACAAAAAATATGTAACATTAAAAAGGGAAAAAGTCTAAAAAGAAATGTAATATTTAAAATTGTACAATGTTAAGTACAAAATTTTACCATCAAATCATCTGCTTCCAGATTTTAATTATAAAAAAATTCATAAAATTACATCTTGATATCCACGATATCTCAGAAAAGTGTATTGTGACATAATTTATCACAATATCGATATATTATTAACCTTCTTTCCCTTGGAGAGCTCAGATACTTGTATTTTTTTTTTTAAAGCAAATTATTAATTTAAAAAACAAAACAATATCTTTTATACTGAAACATTTTTTTTTAAATCTCTGAGCAGTGAAATAAAACTTCTTTGAATTTAAAAGGTGTCTTTGTTTAAGTAATATATTTCATTGCTATGAATTCATAATTCAGGTTTTTTTTTTAGAAATGTAAATAAATAGAACAAATCTCTTACCTCTGTGTCCTGCAGTTTGCCTGTGAACTCGCAATAAAGCTTCATGATCTATAAGAACACACAAATACAGTGTTTATACACACTTACCAGTCTGTTCTCACACACACGCGCGCGTTCTCACACACACACACACACACACACACACACACACACACACACACCTTTTTAACCCCGGTGGATATGGCGGCCTCCTGCAGAGCTGATTGGCTGAGCCAGCAGATCTTCTGCTCTCTCTGTCCCTCTACACACTCACACACACTCGTGCTGTAAACTACGTACGTTTGGTGGATGTGGGAGAAGCTGTGCACCACCTACAACACACACACACACACACACACACACACACACACACACACACACACACACACACGCTTCAATTTAACACCTCAAACACACACTCGTGTTCTCCTTTAGCATGTAATTACAGGTTGTACACCTTAGTATTTTTTTTCCATCTTTAATGACTTTTTCTCTTTTATTTTAAATAACACGAGTGTATTCAATCCCACACATTACCTTTTTCTTGTTCTTCCTGTTTATCACTTTGTTTCAAAGTATGTTTTAACACTAATTTGAAACTCTGCAGGACTTCATCCGTCAGGGATAAAACTGTTGGAAATCACTGATAGTGAAATAGTCATGTTTATTACGAATCCTGAACCTCATATTTGATCTGATTTAGGAACAAATACGTTATACACACTTTGTTGAATCTTACAGTACAGGTATTTTATTCCCGTGAGCATGAAGTGGACAATGGCAGACAGGTGGACAAAACATTTCTACTATCAGTGATGTAGTGTGTTTAACCTTCTTCTAGCACTTTACTCTACACAATAAACACCTAAACACTATATAATATGTACTAAAGGTTCTATACTACACTGTACTTTCTATGTAGTGCATACTACAGGTACTATACTACACTGTAAATACTACACATATTAGAGGCAACACGCTGACTCCAAAATTCTTATACCAACACAGAAGACCACACTACATGACACACTTTAATTTTAAAGCGTGGATAAATGAATAAAAGTAAACGTACTGGTTATCTGTGAGATGGTGAAGGAGTGAAAAAGCTACACAAAGAGATAAGTGTCTCTAAGAAGAGGCAGAAATCCTCCAATGCTTATCATCAGAAACCTAAAAGACAGTACTCACTTCTCCTACATACTGAAATGACTCTGTCGCAGTTCCCACAATCCTTTGCACCTCAGCCTTTAGCAGGTCTCTGTGCTTCTTCTCAGACACGCCCTCCTCCAACAGCATGCTGGGTAACTCCCACATTCCCGCCAGCAGCCCTGGTGACCGTCAGCAGGGGTTTAAAATCAATAGTGTTTAGTTTATTGTTTAAGTGTAGATAAATGTTTAGTTTAGCTTTACACAGTTGTACGACGTCGTACCTTTACTGGGTCTCTGTGTGAGCAGGTACTGAATCTCGCCGTCGCCGTCACACTGCCGCCGCAGCACGCAGACCAGCGTCCGCTCCACACGAGGCGCCTTCTTCACGGGTTTACGGGGAAAATTCTGCACCCCGAGCTCGCTGTCCCAGTCCTCCGACAGACACAAGTTACAGCCGCCAGCGCTTACTGCGTCACACACACACCAGCATATAACTGACCACAGGTACTACACTACACACTCTAGGTTCTGTACATCACTATATGTAGTGCATACTTCAGATACTAGGATCCACCCTAAATACTACAGTTTACATTAACTATACCACAAACTACATACATCCTACTACTCTATAAACTCTACACAGTGCACACGAGGGCTGTGCCATATCGTATCGTCCATGATATTCCAGTACAATTCCTCCCCGTGATAAGAATGCGTCATCCCGCGATACTGACGATATAGTCGATGACGTGTTTACGTGCCACAACATGGGCATCTGACATGAAGAACGAGAACAAGCACGTTGGAAGGCGGAGTTCCAGCCCTATACTACACAGTAAATACTATATACTACAGGTACCACTCTACACCTTAAATGCATTATACTAAATACCAAAGGTTTTATACTACACCACACATTGTATGCAGTGTATAATAGTGGTACTTTACTACACTGTAAATACTGTATACACTACACAGTGCAGGTCCTACACTACACTATACATTCTATATGTAGTGTATGTACTATACCATAAATACTATATACACTACATACTACAGGTAACGTCATGCACTGTAGACACTACAGACTGCATACTTCAAGTACTATAACACAAGTGTACCGTTTATTTAGTGCATACTACAGGTGCTATATTATACCCTAAATACTGTATACACCACATAATATAGGTACTGTACACTACACTACACCCTAAATACTATACACTATAAACTACTGGTACTACACCCTACATAATATATACTACTGCTATAACAGTACACCTTAAATATTATATACTACACCATAAATACTATACACTGCGTACTACAGGTACTACACTACATCCTAAATACTATACACTATAAACTACAGATACAACACCCTACATAATATATACTACTGCATACTACAGGTACTATACTACACCGTAAATACTATACACTGCATACTACAGGAACTATACTACACCCCACCACCACACTATATAGTACACATACTACATAATAAATTGTCATTATATTCTACAAGGTACCATACTGCAACCAAAAATACTATATATGGTGCACACTACAGGTAGTAAACTACTCACTACTTGCACCACACTACTATTTACTATTTAAATACTAAAGGTAGTGTACTACACTGTACGTATTGTGTAGTCCATACTACAAGTATACTATAGCACACATACCATATTCTACAGGAACTGTGCCCTAAATACTATATACTACACTATACATTCTATGTAGTGCATACTACAGGTAGTATGCTACACCGCTAATACGATAAACCAATACTACACACCATTATTGGTACTAGGTGCTATTCTATAATACATTGCATATTCTACGTAGTGCATACTACAGGTATCTTCTATACATATTACAGGTAACACTCTGACTCCAAAATACTATATATGAAATACTAAACGTTCTATACTACATGCCATATTCCATGTAGTGCATACTACAGGTACTATACATATTACATGTACCACTCTGAACCCAAAATGCTATATAAATACTAAACATATTAAATGTTACTATACTAAATTGTACCCTATATTCTGTAGTGCATACTACAGGTACTATACTACACCTTAAATCCTATACATATTAAAGGTACTGCTCTGACCCCCAAAATACTATACACTAAATACTAAAGATTATAGACTACACTGTACGTTCTATGTATACTAATATCCTAATACTAATAATAAGTATAATATGATTCACAAGATTTTTGCATACTACACAATACACACAGTGGATATTTTATTATCTATTGTTTCTGCATACTGCTTTATTTATTCATTAAAGTGTATGAAACGTACTGCAGTTCTCTATTTCAGGGACGGAGCTGTTTGGTGTGGAGTCCAGTTTACCCAGAAGTCTCTTGGAGCTTCTGTCTTGTTGTAATCGGACCTGAAACACGTGTGATATCGTAGTTTCAGACTCCGGACATTCTCACAGGAACAGAATGTGTGTTAATCTGTGTGTTACCTTGCTGTAGGCGTGGCAGTGTGTGTGGACGGGACACTGAGCACACTGAGGGGTTTTCGGCGTACACACTGTTGCCCCCAGCTCCATCAGAGCCTGGTTAAAGTCGCCAGGTCGCTCCGGATCCACCAGCGCGTCAGCTAACTTCCTGAAACACGACCCAAAATGTCATTCTTTCACAGGTGGATAAGATGATAACAATGTATTCTAACAAAAATTACACAAATATTTTTAAAAGACACATCAAATTATTTAAAAAAAAAAAACAAACACTGAAATTAAATGTCAACAAAATTTAGTCCAATTTGAATGTGTGTGTGTGTGTGTGTGTGTGTGTCTGGGGTGGGGGGGAATTATTCAAAATCTAAATGATTTCAAAATCACATTGAAATTATTTTGATAATTTTCCTTTTTGATAAAATCTCTCGTCTACAAGTTCCTCGTAGAAACCATGAACTATTTCCACACAGCCAATGTTTTCAGTGTTTCACTATTTTCAAAATTTCAGCCTTTTTTCTCTCTTTTTTAAGCATTTTTAGCTGAAACTGGGCAAAATTTCAGTGCATCACTAATTAATTCAATTCAAATACAGGTTCTTATTGCTGACAGACCTGGCGTGAGTGTGAAGGTAAAAACAGAGTGTATCTGTACCACAGTGTGTCAGTGACATGAGCGCTGCTGCTGTCCGCTCCGATTGCTCGAACCCGACACAGGACACGCGTCACGTTTCCGTCCACCACACCTGTCACCTGTACAACACACACACACACACACACACACACACACAAGTCTCAGTGCAGGACCAGGGACTGGTTTTACTCCGTCACGTATCAAACACTGCAAACACAGCGCTGATGCTATTTCTTATTAACGAACTTATTATTTAAAACTTGGCTGTGTCTGAAACGCTCATTACACTGTAATATTCTGCTCACTTTTAATTATTTTTTTTTCCAAAATGTTGTCATGTCATATATTTCACTCACTTGTACGATAAGTTTGAGAGTTTTCTGGCTGAATGAATAAGAAAATGAATAAAAATAAGAATAAGAATGAGTAATATTTAATGTTAATATGTTCTGTATAGTTTGCGAATATTTTCTATAGATTGAAAAGCAGAAATCAAAGCAGAACCGCTGTCACTTATTTAATAAAGCAAATGAAAAGAAAAAATACTCGAGATTTTATAGATGTGTTTCCTGAGATGAGACTTTTTGCCTCTTCTTTCATTGCGGTGCAGCCGAGCTCGTAACACACAGTGTCTGGATTCAGAGACTAACTCCTGCTGCTGACTCGTTCTTTCACTCCTCTTTCAGCCAATCACAACACACGCTACTGTACTAATACTAATGAAGGATATTAGATAAAGTTGGATGACACTATATTAAAGCTGCAGTGTGTATAATTTTCTTGATGCAGACTTGTAACAATCCTGTAACAGCGTCTCTCTCAGTCCTCAGTACGCCAGCTCGAACATGTCCTACATCATCGCCACACACTCGCAGTCCATCGTCCCACAGAGCCGCAAGCATTATAACACCGTCTTAGCTACCTAGTGTTATTCTTTATAATTTGTATTTTTATTTACAATTTATTAGTAATAAAGTTACAATTCTTGGAGTATTAAGGCCTACTCCGATATCCAATAATGATCTATTACTTATTTTATTTACTTGCATTTTGTGCATGTTTGTGTATGTGTATCAGAATATGTACTATTAAACACATTATTTCTGAACCAGACAGGGCAAAATTTCTAATTATTCATGCTCCAGCAAATAAGCAGTTATATTTTACATTTAAAAATATAGTAATAATAATAATTAATAAATTAAAGATACCTTTAAATACAGCAGCAAGTAATGACCTATTTTACGTATTAAAGGAACTATTCAAAAGCTAAAGAATAAAAATCCATTTTCAGCAATGATTTGAAATGGCTGTTGAAGAAGCTGACCTCACATGGAAAGAGAGACTGTTCCAGAGCTTAGGACCTACCACAGAAAAGGCACCACCGCCTTTTTACAGTGACAACTCTCAAAAGAAGTTAATCAGAAGACCTGAGCGCTCTAGTGGAGGAGTAAGAAGAAGAATTTTAAAATCAACCCTGAATTTCACTGGAAGCCATGCAGAGACGCTGATACCGGGGAAACGTGATCCCTCGTTCCTGAGCCTGTTAAAAGCCTAGCTGCCGCATTCTGCACCAGCTGTAGGCGGGATAACGCAGTTCTGAAGGAAACCAATGAATAATGAGTCACACCAGTCTAACTGTGATGAGACGAATGAAAGAAAATACTACTATTTCTTTGTGAGGAAGAAAATGTTTAACGTTAGAGACAGATCTCAGATGGAAAAGGCTACCTTTAAGATTCTGCAGAGTTCATGCAAGTGTACCTGGCCAATGAAGTGACTCTGTTTGTGTGTGTGTGTGTGTGTGTGTGTGTGTGTGTGCGCGCTCACCTGTCCCTGTGCGATGGAGCTCACGGCTCCGGCTGTGTATCGTCCGACTCCAGGAAGCTGCTTCAGAAGTTTTTCAGCGCTTTTTGGCATCTCACCACCGAGATCACGTACCACCTACAACACACACACACACACACACACACACACACACACACACACACACACACACACACACACACAGGAATCAATCAGTGCACACTGTAGCATATGATACACCTTACACAGTCCATTAATAGGCTTTAAAACCTTTTGAGCTCCTTCGTGCAGTCGCCGTCCTCGCGAGTAATATCCGAGTCCCGACCACATCTGATTCACCTCCTGACGAAAAAACAGCGAGAAACTGCTGTCACCTGTGGGCGTGGCCTGTCCAGTGTTTAAATCTGTTCCATTCACATTAAACGATTTATACACATCGCTTTTCCTGTTCGAGTCTGATTTACTGATGTTACCCGCTTGCCTTTGTACCAGAGCTTTGTTTTCAAATTAGATTAAAAGCTTGATTTTTCTGTGTAACGTCTCTACACGCATTTAATAACAGATCGAACGTGACAGGATCAGATGAGTTCATACGTGTCAAACAGTACGTAGGAACTAAAGTTGTGAGTGGGGAACTGAAGAAACGTCGCACCACATGCGCTGTAGGCCTGGGCCGAGGAATCGAGACAGTTCGAGACAGTGGTGTAGGTTTGTCGTACGTGGAGAGTGAGTGATCGCCTGTCGTTTGCTAGCGTTAGCGTGATCAGATGGGTAGAAGCTGTAAGAAACAGTGTTGCTGTTAGATTTGAATGCGAGGGACCTCCAGGTTTCAGACTTCCTGTTTGACTGCTACTGTTTTACTGACCTCTAATGAAGCTGCTGCGAGTTTCTGCACCGTCGGCCATTTCTGAGACAGAGAGAGAGAGAGAGAGAGAGAGAGAGAGAACAAAAAACTGCAGAAAATAAGGATATACTGCACTTACAAGCAGAACCCAAAGCTAATCTCATACGATCATTAGTGTAAATATGTGCAAATTACTCTCATATGTGCGTAATATTCACGTTTGTTTATTTGCTTTTTTTTTTTTTTAATAATTTTTTGCTCCCTTACTCTACTTAATGCCTTAGTAACAGCTGTTAACTACAATTCAGGCCAATAATGCTGTTTTTAATTTAAATTTGACAGAGAGATAGAGAGAGAGAGAGAGAGAGAGAGAGAAAAAGACAGAGAGAAAAGAGATAGAGAAAGAGTGGAACATAGAGAAACAGACATACAGAGAGAGTGAGAGAGCGAGAAAAAAAGAGACAGAGACAGAGAGAGAGAGAGCAAGAAAAAAGAAAGAGAGAGAGAGAGAGAGAGAGAGAGAGAGAGAGAGAAAAAGACAGAGAGAGAGAGAGAGAGAGAGAGAGAGAGAGAGAGAGAGAGAGAGACAGAGAGAGAGGGGAACATAGAGAAACAGACATACAGAGAGAGAAAGAGCGAGAAAAAAGAGACAGAGGGAACAGAGGCAGAGAGAGAGAGAGAGAGAGAGAGAGAGAGAGAGAGAGTGAGAGAAAGAGATTACTATAAAATTAAATAAAAATGGAATGAATGAATAAAAATAAGAGGCGTGTCCTGCCTTCATCCATCGGTTGTAGTAATCGATCACCGTGGCAACTTGAGTCTGCTGAAGCATGACCTCTGACACCCAAACTGCAACACACACACAAACACACACACAAACACAACTCTTCCTGTCTTAATGTAACGCTCAGAAATGAGAGATTTCCAACAGAAGTGGTGCAATAAAAGATAAAAAGATTAAAAGATTCAGCATCGTCTCCAACTAGCTTCAGAGTGTGTATTTAGTTTAGCTCTGCACTGGGGCTACGACGCTAATGCAGCTAACACGTAATAAAACACAGACAGCATACGAATAATACCTGTACGCCTTTTTAACAGATGAACTCATTTCACTCATTTCAGTGAATAAAAGAGTGATTTTTAATTATAACTTCCACACATCGCATATATCACTGCTTCATGAAGTTATTCCACAGTAAAAGATTCAGACTCACCTCCGTACGTCCTGACGTCATCGTCCTTCTCCGTCACGGCCTTGAGGGACAACGAGGAAATCATTTAAACTCGACGTACAAAAAATCATCATCATCTTCATTTCACATCACTATGACATCATCATCATCATCATCATCATCGTTTCAGATCAGCATGAAAATGACCAATCGAGTTTCACCTACACTGTGTGATTCCTACAGCAAAAATAAATTTGATTTGGTGTAAAAATTCAATTCAGTTTAAGATCTATGTGTTTTGTACAAAGAGTTTTAGACAGTACAATCTCTTCAGACACACAGGACACAAGAGTAGTGTGAAAAATAAAGGAAAAAATGAACAGAATTACAGTAAAGGATGAGGAAAAGGTGTATAGGTGCTCATGTTAAAGATAGCATCAGTTTACAGTACAATAAAATAAAATAAAGTTATAGAACATAGTATAGGAGAACTATATTCTTCATATTTACAGAAACGTATATTTTTATTCTCAATATTTTACACAACACTTCTGTGTATTAGATTATGATTATGTCTCGGATTCAAGGATGCTGATGTCATCTTTAACCAGTAGATAAAACCATAGTAGCACAATAAACTATTTAGATCACATGACCGTGATCTTATCTGCGATTGGATGAATCCTAAATGACTTGAATATGTAAGCTGAAGAAAGTACAGGGTGTAGAAACGTTATCTCGTTGTTAAGGAGGAAGGTAAAGACGAAGCTTCTGAATATCAAAGAGAGAAACTAATACCAGCGTAATGAATAAATACTCGCGCATTCTGAGAAGCTCAGCTCAGTGATAAGGTTTCTAAAGAGTCATGAGTGAGCTGTGCTGTTGGTATTGATGTCAGTGCAGATTTTATAATAATAATAATAATAATAATAATAATAATAATAACAACATCTCCTGCTGGTGTTCTGACTTACCAGCGTACGCCAGGGCAGCTCTCTCTTCGTCTGATCGTACCAGGACAGCAGGCGAGAGCGAAACAGCTCAAGCTCCGCCGCATCGTGAAAGCAGTGATACGGCGACTCGGACGGCTCTTCGACAGGATTAAACACAACACAACCTTAATATTACAGCTTATGCTATGTTATAAGCTTATCTGCTGAGTACTATATCATAGTTTGTTATGTTTACATTTACAGCATTTTATTATTTATAATTTATCATATTGTTACATCTTTTTGAACAACCTGTTACATCTGGCACTTTATTCACACTAGAACTGTGTACTGGTCAGCGCTGCGCTGTCTCTTACTGTCTGCTGTCCTGTTTTAGCAATTATTTTACTGTCTTGCGATGTTTACACGTTTACGCACATACACTTTATGTAGCTCTGTGTAGGTCTGTGTAGTCTCATGTAAATCTGTGTAGGTCTGTGTAGTCTCAAGTAAGTCTGTGTAGTCTCATGTAAGTCTGTAGGTCTGTGTAGTCTCATGTAGCTCTGTGTAGTCTCATGTAGCTCTGTGTAGTCTCATGTAGGTCTGTGTAGTCTCATGTAGCTCTGTGTAGGTCTGTGTAGTCTCATGTAAGTCTGTGTAGGTCTGTGTAGTCTCATGTAGCTCTGTGTAGGTCTGTGTAGTCTCATGTAGCTCTGTGTAGTCTCATGTAGCTCTGTGTAGTCTCATGTAGCTCTGTGTAGTCTCATGTAGCTCTGTGTAGTCTCATGTAGCTCTGTGTAGACTCATGTAGCTCTGTGTAGACTCATGTAGCTCTGTGTAGGTCTGTGTAGTCTCATGTAAGTCTGTGTAGGTCTGTGTAGTCTCATGTAGGTCTGTGTAGTCTTATGTAGGTCTGTGTAGTCTCATGTAGCTCTGTGTAGGTCTGTGTAGTCTCATGTAGCTCTGTGTAGGTCTGTGTAGTCTCATGTAGCTCTGTGTAGTCTCATGTAGCTCTGTGTAGTCTCATGTAGGTCTGTGTAGTCTCGTGTAGCTCTGTGTAGGTCTGTGTAGTCTCATGTAAGTCTGTGTAGGTCTGTGTAGTCTCATGTAGCTCTGTGTAGGTCTGTGTAGTCTCATGTAGCTCTGTGTAGTCTCATGTAGCTCTGTGTAGTCTCATGTAGCTCTGTGTAGTCTCATGTAGGTCTGTGTAGTCTCATGTAGCTCTGTGTAGGTCTGTGTAGTCTCATGTAAGTCTGTGTAGGTCTGTGTAGTCTCATGTAGGTCTGTGTAGTCTTATGTAGGTCTGTGTAGTCTCATGTAGGTCTGTGTAGGTCTGTGTAGTCTCATGTAGCTCTGTGTAGGTCTGTGTAGTCTCATGTAGCTCTGTGTAGGTCTGTGTAGTCTCATGTAGCTCTGTGTAGGTCTGTGTAGTCTCATGTAAGTCTGTGTAGGTCTGTGTAGTCTCATGTAGCTCTGTGTAGGTCTGTGTAGTCTCATGTAGCTCTGTGTAGTCTCATGTAGCTCTGTGTAGTCTCATGTAGGTCTGTGTAGTCTCATGTAGGTCTGTGTAGGTCTGTGTAGTCTCATGTAAGTCTGTGTAGGTCTGTGTAGTCTCATGTAGGTCTGTGTAGTCTTATGTAGGTCTGTGTAGTCTCATGTAGGTCTGTGTAGGTCTGTGTAGTCTCATGTAGCTCTGTGTAGGTCTGTGTAGTCTCATGTAGCTCTGTGTAGTCTCATGTAGCTCTGTGTAGTCTCATGTAGCTCTGTGTAGCTCTGTGTAGCCTGATGTAGGTCTGTGTAGCTCTGTGTAGCTATGTGTAGCTCTGTGTACGTCTGTGTAGGTCTGTGTAGTCTCATGTAGCTCTGTGTAGTCTCATGTAACTCTGTGTAGACTCATGTAGCTCTGTGTAGACTCATGTAGCTCTGTGTAGACTCATGTAGCTCTGTGTAGACTCATGTAGCTCTGTGTAGCTCTGTGTAGTCTCATGTAGCTCTGTGTAGTCTCATGTAGCTCTGTGTAGTCTCATGTAGCTCTGTGTAGGTCTGTGTAGTCTCAGGCAGTGTACTGTACCAGCTGTATACGATTGAAGCCACTTGACTAATGTAGGCTTACTGCTAATTCCTACAGTCACTCACAGCTCAGCTTTTATTCCTTAATCAGGCCCCTATGTTCTTTACAGAGTAAAGAGCACTATAAGGAAAATAATCAACGATAGAGAGGTGTGATGAAGCAGAGCCACTGTTTCCACCCTGAAGTTGCTTCAGCACATTAACAGCATGTCCCTAAGTTATTCTATTCCTCCTACAGCACAGCAATTACAATTTTTACTTCTTAAAGAACAACACATCACACTGTTTATCCCTTTATAGTTACATTTAATGCTTAATGCATTTAATAATAATAATAATAATAATAATAATAATAATAATAATAAATAATCCTGCAGCTTGTTACTGCAAAGCGTAAACTCTTCTGTCCTGAAGATGTCGTAAAAGTTAAAGTTACAGCTTTACCTCTGACTGTTACAAAGCGCTGACACTGGAGACTCCTTCCATAAATGTTAAATAAACGTCTCCTTACAGAAGTAATGAGTTCAGCAGTGTTGTGGTATAAGAGTGAATGCTGTGTTGCTCAATTTTCTGTACTTTTATTGTCAGTATTTATTTTATTGATTACTCTGGTTAATGTAAAGTGCAAGAAGAAGATAAAAACTAAACTATAAACTGTTTTGAAAAGTGCCATTCCAGTGTGACTGAAGATTTGCTGAATTAAAGGTGATTATGGACTTAAGCTCAATGTCTTCTTACCTTTTCTGACTCCAGACTTCAGTTTCCTGTCAGATTTCTTCTCTGCTTCTGTCTTAATTCTCACTGCAGATCTTAATTTGCTCATAATTTTAAATCTCAGTCCTAAAACTGCAGGTTTGCAGTGTTGCAGTACAGACTTAGCCTTTAATCCACTCAAAACAAACCCAAAACACTCAGTAAACAGCAGAAACACTCTGATTTCACACCAGCTGTTTAACACGTTGTTTATTTTCCCGCCGCACTGCACGGAGCGGTGGCTGTGACGTCATCGCTGATGCCGGAAGTAAAATTCATAATAAGTACATAAAAGAGTGTAACGATATAATTTTACGCATTAATTCTTTTTCTATAATTTAATTATATATTTTAGCATATGTAAAACTCTGTAAGAAGTTTATTTATTTTTTAAAATATAATTTAATTTATTTTTTTTTTAACAAACTACACTTCCGCACCGATGAGGTAGACCAATCAGAAGCAGAGCTCTCATCCGGGCATTTGACCTCGTCATGCCACCGCTACCGAGCCAGCTACTCTCCTGTCCTTTTCCGCCATCTTGTGGTGTCACGTTGCAGTGGTTTTATATATAGTGTTTTTCTGCGGGGCTTGTGTTGGGATGGGTGTAGAATAAAAAAGGATTTATATTTATATAAAAAAACAAAATGAATACAAAGAGCGAGCAGAGACGGAGAGTGAACAAAAAGCTCTTGATTTTAGAGAAAGAGTGCAGTACAGTAATGTCACTGTGGTCCGGATCATTGTCTCTCTGTGTTAATAAAGTAATCCATCACACACAGTGAGGAAAAGCAGGAACATTATGGACGTGAAATGAATTATTTTCCATACAAGTAAACGATTTCAGATGTATCTGTATTAATGATGTAAATGCGTCTGTATTATATAAAAACATTGATGATGGAGAGAGAGAGAGAGAGAGAGAGGAAAAGACAAAGGACAAAAAAAGAAAGAAAGAAAGAAAGAAAGAAAAAGACAAACAATAAGAAATAAAGAAAGAAAAGACACACAGAACAAAAAAGCAATAAAGAAAGAAAGAAAGAAAGAAAGAAAAAACACAAAGAGCAACAAAGAAAGAACAGCCATCTACTCTCACCAGTGACATCTTTTTCTTTCTTTCTTTCTTTCTTTCTTTCTTTCATTATCTGAGTTGTTTGTTTGTGTGGCTTGTGAGTCGTGTGAGTCGTTTGTGTGAATCGTGTGTGTGAGTTGTGTGTGTGTGAGTCGTGCGTGTGAGTTGTGTGTGTGAGTCGTGTGTGTGAGTTGTGTGTTTGACTCTCTGTTGTGTGTGTGAGTTGTGTGTTTGACTCTCTGTTGTGTGTGTGAGTTGTGTGTTTGACTCTGTTGTGTGTGTGAGTTGTGTGTTTGACTCTCTGTTGTGTGTGTGAGGTTTATTATCAAGAATAAATCATACTAAATCATACAGCAGCTCTGTTTTTATTTACGCATGTCTGCAGTGACTTGTTGATTGCAACTATAAATTGTTTAATTACATATAAAGTGATGTTTTATGAATAAGAAGGTGGATAAAGATTTTATTAAACTATTTCAGCAATCACTGCTCATAATACGAAAAAATTACGATGAACCATTTGGGAGTCGAAAGAGTCGACTCCGAGAGTCAATTAATGGTGAGCTGAGTCAAATGAACAAATGACTCTTTGAGCCGTCACTACTCCCTTCCATCACACACACTAACATCAGTTTTTACTAATACGCTGACAACGACTGCACGTGTGTGTGTGCGTGTGCATGTCTGTGTGTGTGTGTGTGTGTGTGTATATATTCATGTACAAAAGAAACAAGAAGTCACACGTTATCGTGATGCTCAGGATTTTGGGTCCTGCTCTTCAAATTCTGGAATGAAAACGCAGACGAGGAGGAGTTTGTATTGCATTTCAAATGTCACTTTACAACTTTAAAAAAAATAATCAAATATAAATTTGAAAAACTAAGATAAAATAAAAATACGACTGTTTTATTATCAGACTTATTTATTACCTCTTGAAAGATCCACTTTGTTGTTCAGTAAGATATCAGCCTGAACTTCATCCATGTTCATGTAGAGCAGCTCAGCGTTATGCTAAACACACACACACACACACACACACACCTTTAAATATGAGTTTTTGCACAGCTGTTAATCTGACTCTCTAAATGAATTCATTAATGCAAATAAATTATAACCAGAGAAGAAATAAACAACGCCGTGTGTGTAATTAGTGTTTGTGGACGTTTAGCTTCAGTAAACGAGTGTGTAACGTGACACACACTCACCATAAACGAGTGGAAAAGAGCAGGTCCCATGGCTCTGCACACGTGTTCCTTAACCACAGGGTACGAGTGCACAAAATGCTGCGCGCACACACACACACACACACACACACACACACACACACACGTCACAGAGAAAAGAGAATAAATCTGTTCATGTGTGTTAATGTCACATTAACATTAACCACGCTCCGTTTGGTGTGTAACATGTGTAGGTCTGTGTGAGATATGTGTGTGTGTGAGATGTGTGTGTGTGTGTGTGTCGGTACCTGTAAAGTCAGGCTGGCCTGTCTCTGAGCATCTGCGTGCTCCTGGTTGCCCATGGCGTACAGTAAATGGTGCACGACTCCGAGGCGGATCAGTTCTTTAGACGTCTCCCGGCTCTCCACGGCCAACATCCTGCACAATCACACAATGTTTAACAAACACTAACACACACACACACACATTTTCAATCATGCTACACTACAATTAAAGCTGCAGTATGTAACATTTTGTTAAAGCAGAAATGAAAAGAAAAAGTCATTCTCTGAAACGTGGTGTTGTCGCACTGCTGTAGGTTGAGCGGAAAAGCTGTGAGTAGAAATGAGACTTGCCACTTGCAGCCTTTTAAACATTATTTCATGAGAAGCCTCCAAATTTCCAAAGCTCCAAAAGTTACATACGGCTGCTTTATTTTATTTATGATCCATAATGACACCTATTCCTCCAAACCTTCCATCTATCTATCTATCTATCTATCTATCTATCTATCTACACTAAGTAGTAGACAGATAGCAGTAGATGTGCTAAAAGTATGTGCACCCCTGACCATCACACCCATATGTGTTTCTTCTCCAAACTGTTGCCACAAAATCAGAAGCACACAATTGTATAGAACGTCTCTGTGTGCTGTAGCATTACAGTTTCCCTTCACTGGAACTAAGAGACTCAAACCTGTTCCAGCATGACAATGCCCCTGTGCACAAAGCGAGCTCCATGAAGACATGGTGTGTGAAGGTTGGAGTGGAAGAACTCGAGTGTCCTGCACAGAGCCCTGACCTCAACCCCATCAGTGTATCTTTCTATCTAGCTGTCTCTCTGTCTGTGCGTCTTTCTGGGTTTATGTCTGTCTGTCTGTCTCACCGTAGGGCTTTGGCTGCTGCTGCCTGCTGGACGAACAGCGGTAACGAGCTGCTCATCTTCGCCATCGCCGGATCTGTAGGAACATTCAGAGATAAATCAGGATCTGGAGATTGTTCCGGTCCACACTGCTAGCAGTATGTGTGTGCCATGTAGCTCCGTGTAAAAAAATCTGATGATCATACAGACTATGATGGAAATAAAGTTCCAACACATCACTAATGTGACCTTTTTGGCTCCGAATTACAAACACAAGACATTTCACTTCAACATCATCCCTTTTACTCTTCAACATCATCTCTTTAACATAGATCCTTTTTAATTATCGATGAAATAAACTGAGCTGAGCACTTTGGGTTTATAAAGCGAACTGCAATATTGCTCTACCGTGGAAAAAAAAAAAAATTGCTGATTTGATTTCCCGTCAGAACGTAAGGTTCATGAGGAACAGGAAGTGATGTCATACCCTGCAGGATCTTGTGTTTGGGAACTCCCTGGTTGGTTGGTTTGAGCAGAGCGATCAGAGCGTTGAGAAGAGCGTCTCTCACCTCCGTCTGCTGTAGATATTTAATCAGCTCTATAGCTGGGAGGCAGAGGAAAAAAAAACACTTTCTACATTATACAGAAGATTACAATACACTGAAATTAAAGCTGCAGTATGTAACTTTTCATTAAAGCAGTTAAAGTTGTTAAAACATATGTAACATCTGAAAATAAAATCAGACTCACCTTCATACTGCACCTCAA
>NC_069717.1:1745569-1765569 GCF_027358585.1 Pangasianodon hypophthalmus
AATTCATCTTTATCCCATCATGAAAAAGACAAAATTCCTCATTTTTCTCTAATCTTCCACACAAAACACAATCTTTCACACACCTTAAAGGTCTTCTGATGTGTGATCGCATCACCCTGGTCACATGATTGAGAAAAAATAATAATTTTTTTAGGTCTTTACTTTGAGTTATTTTCACCTGATGATGTGATGATGATCATTTCTCAGTAATGAATATCAGGATTAATGCAGATTTCACATTTTTTAAAACTTCTGTGTGCACCTCATTATTTATAGCTGTCTTTAAATCTGCAAGAAATTTGTTCTGCATTTGTTATTATATGTTTTATACATAATCAGATTAAGATTAAGATTTAGAGTCAGACTCTGAGGCACTTTACCAAACTGTTACAAAAGATTCTTTAATTTTATGGTTATGGTTATGTTTATGATTATTAAAAAAAAATCTTGTTTTGTTTACCAAAATCCAACTGATGTTTACTCAAGAAAAATAGCTATTATTATTATTATTATTATTATTATTATTATTATTATTATTACAGTCAGGGCAGATAGTTAGCTCTCAGCTAGCAAACTGGACGATTTATTTAGATTCCGGACATTATGTGCAATAAAAACAAGAAATATTTTAGTTTCTGGATCCTAAAGTGAAACTTAAAAGTTATGAAAGCTGAAAATAAAATAAAATAAATAAGTAATAATAAAAATACCTGTAATTGTTTACCAAAGCTGTGCTCAGAGTCATGAGGATGTTTCATGTTGCTAGGCAACGACTCCAGCCATTCACGCCTACGGTGTCCTCAGTAGGACAAACACGGCAGTAAGACGTGCGAATCTTTTATTTATTTAATCTCAGTTCAAAGTTTGGCGTTGTTGTTCCTCATCTACCCTTTATCATGACTATATCCTGTTTTGTTTAACAATCTTCAGATGCACTAGAAATAGTTTAAATCTAATAAAATCCTTACTTTAATGATTGACTCCGATTGCTCAAATGCGCATGCGCGAGAGGTACAAGAACCGAGATTGAATCTATTCCTTTTGATTCATTTCGATCACGATTGCACTGTGTATGATTAACGGCTTTAGATAATCATAAATTCACAGTACTCATGATTTTTCACCGAACACGTCACAGGATGTGCTATATTTGTCTTGTGTTCATTTGGGGGAAAGAAAACGGCTCTTTGAATTGAGAGTCGGTTCAAGAGCCGACTCAAAGATTCGACTCGTTTACAAACGACACAGAAGCTATTCGCTTTAAGTTAGAAGATTCTAGCTTCATTAGCTAGCTTGTGTTGACCTCAGAGTAAAATTTAACCGCACAATCTGATTAATCTGACAATTGATGCTACATCACCACTTTTCAACTCTGTAGACTGTTTAACATTAAATATTCAATAGTGTAAAAGTTATTACAACTACACATTATAAAAGTTTATGAGTAAAGCTAGCTAGCTGCCTAAGTGCAGTACTGTGCTACTGTTAGCCAGTTAATATCATCATTAAATATTTGATATTAAATATTTGAAGTTAAATGTAGCTAGCTAACATTGCATTACAACACTAAGTATTATATATTTTTAATTAAAACCAGCAGCAATGTGTATTTTGTAATAAAGTTGAGGTAAACAAGCTTTCTAGCGAGCCTAAAACAAACTACTCCTTTGTCACTGGGCCTCAGTCAGCTCCCTAGTTCAGTAGTCAGGGTGCTGATCAGGGAGGCGGCCATTTTAAGTTCTGTCTCAATCGCAAAATCTTTCCAGTGCACTGGAACGTTCGTTCCCTAAAAAATCCCACAATGCACCGCAAGAACCAGGGAGCATCGATGCTCATTATGTTCTGAAGTCTCTCAGTTCGAACGAAATGGCGGACGAACTCTCAGCCAACTTCGTCCACGAATATAGTAGCTTATCGTTGTAACTCTCAAATGGTTACTTACATTAGCGATTTTTAACTTTACTTGACGTTCTATATACGGTTTGTTTATGTCTAACGACTTTTAAGTGTTTCATGATTTTAAAAAATCCACTAGCAAGCCTACGATCCTGTGTGATCAAGCTAACAAATTTATACGACATATAATATCAAACATATCGGTCCTGCCTGTTGTTGATAAATGCCAGTGGTGACGTTTTACAACATGAGTATGTAGTCATGTCGCTGGAAATTGAGTCATCATTGTCCCAATGTGTAGCCAGGGTCCTTAAGCAGTGTTCATGCCATGTCATAATTACCGTAATTACAAGATTCTGACTTGTAAAAAGCGTTCACGTCTTCGTAGAACTCGTAATTACAACTTGTAAACTAGGAATTTTCTGAGAGCTGTGACTTGTACCACCTGACCGTTGCAATGTCATGCTTCGGGAAAACACTCAAAATGGCGGCGGCTTCAGCAGTACGATGTAGTTAAATAGTTATCTCATAATATTCTGTGTAACAATTCTGATGCACTTTCTGTGTTCTTCAATATTTAGCAATAGCATAAAAATGTGATTTATTTATTTATTGGAAGTATGTATTTTGCAGTTGTCAACAACATCAACAGACAGATTCATTTTGGTGTATAGAAACACATAGTCTGTTTTGAGTAGGATCAAGAACACTTTTCAAGATCACAGTTATCAGTACTTTTGCTCTTTAGTATTGGGCTATGATGTCAAGTGTATACAACAATAGTAACATCACTTGGCTGCTATAACAAAGTGAAGAACAGTCAATATTTCCAACACTATTTCTTCTGAAATGCTATATTTTATTAATAAATGAGCTGTCTTAAGATAATAATAAAAGTCTGCACAGGTGTATGTGTATCAGTGTACACACATTTATTCACATAAACATTCAAGTCACATTCAAGACATTTATTTTCAGTATCGATAGACTAAATGAGGTTTATCCTGTAGCACCTCTAATTCCACAAAATTCTAGTGCATTGTTATTATCATAACCCAGCCATATGTTTGTAGTCTGTATATTTACACATACAAGAATAAAATGCTGCTCTAATAACTGCACCCATGATTATATAGTCATACGCTTAAGACTGTGGTTTCACATTAATAATGTAAATAATGTTAAAGTGTGAAACTCACACTGAAGTTTTTCAGCAGCATTGTTAGCATGACAGGTTGTCGTATGACGTAGTATGTCGAAAAGACTTTTTGTAAAAGTTTATTTCAGTGCCGTGTTGATTGTTTCTCTCATCAATGAAATGTGAATAGATTTGTGTTGCTCGAAGGCTGGAAGGAAAGGCTCCGTGTCCGTTCCCAAGAGGACAAGATTGCTCTTTTCCTTCTCTTACTTTTTAGCATCCTGAACCTTCTGAATTTCCTGTAAAGAGTCAATTATTAGGATAGCGACATACGTACATGACAGCACAGATATTAAAGAAATGGTTCAATAAATAATTAAATTTGATCTTTATCCCAAATGGCTCATTTTTAACCCAGATGTACTCAGAAACCAGGATGTGTTCAGTGTCTGAAGTTTGCTTCTGTAATTTTGAGATGCAGTTACAAAGTTAATTTAGCAGGTAATGGAAGTCACCTAAAGCCTGCTGTGTAAACGTGAGCCTTAAACCACGTCCTGTTCTTCTGCTGGTGTGGTTTAGGACACAATGTGACTTACTGTCTTCTATAATCATGAACAAAACTTCACAGTGTAGCTGAACGCTGGAGTGTTATGGGGACGGCCATCTTAGACAACCGGAATCAGTAGGCGGAAAACTAAAAGCTGGATGTTGAAGTGGAAATACTTTAAAATTAAAAGGGTAAATTTAGACTCTCACTGCTATTTTACAAAATCGTTTATATAGCAATTCGATGACGGAGATTAACAGCATCAGTTGGAGCAAGTATGTGAATATTTGCATGTATGTTTATGGAAATGATTCTGGGTGAGACAGATTTCCATGACTGGTTACTCCAGTGCAATATTACAGAAGCAAACTTCAGACTCCAAACATGTTTGATGGCACATTGTGTACATGTGATTTTTCATCAAACGTTTCTTTTGTTTTTTCCAGAATTACCTCAATAAGAGCACTTTTAAGCTTCTCGTAGGCTTTGTCCTGATCATCATTAATGATGACAATGTCGAAGATGCCTGGTTCTTTACCTGCACAGAGAGAGAGAGAGAGAGAGAGAGAGAGATGGTATCAGTACCACCAAAGAACTGGAAAATAGAAGTATGATATGTAAGGAATAAAACACTCCATGTCATGCTGCTTTAGGAAAATAATAACGACAGGGTGGTGTGATGAAGCGGCTTTACTGTTACCATCCTGACACTGACTTTTATTCCCTTTATACCACAGCAATCAGCCAATGGTTACATTTTTTATTTATTAAAGAAGACGATATCATACTTTTTTAATCGATTTCTAGTTATATTTGTGTAACATCTGAGAAAGAAGTTAGTTCTTGTTATCATTTATGTTGTAGCAGCTAAAAAACTTAGAACTTAAAAAGTTACAGCTTTACCTCTGACTGGTACAAAGTGCTGACACTGGAGACTCCTTCCACAGATGTTAAATATATATGTCTTTACAGAAAACTTCACCATGTCAACGATTACACACGATAATGTATTAGAACAAGTACATTAATATAAACCTGTGAGCCGCAGCTGCACTACAGTCAGAGCTGAAAATTAACCAACACCTGGCGACCAATCAGAATCCAAAATTCAACAGCGCTGTGGTATAATAATGAATTAATGGATTAATTTGAGATTTACTGAGCTCCATGTCAATACGGGCCGCTTCCAGACGTTTCTGTAGACTTTCCTCTGTCTCTGTCTGCCTGTCTCTGAGACGCTGCTCCTGAAAAGAAACCCACATTTTTTATAACTGTTTATCAATTTATTAGTATTTTTATCTCATTTAATGTCTGCATCTTACCAGGATCTCAATAGATGGAGGCTGGATGGAGATGTAGATGGGGTTCAAGTCCGTCTGCTTGATTTTTTTCACCCCTTGAAGGTCGACGTCCAGAATGCAGATCAGGTTCTGGGCCTGAACGTCCTCTATGGCCGACTTACTATCAGGAGAAATGACAGGATTCGTTAAAGTAGATGCTTCTGAAAAATTTAAATCTCACTGTGAAGTGTGTTTACATGGTTCAAATGTATTAACCAATCAAGAAGCCAATCAAGAAGACTGGCATGTCGTAAGAGAAGATTAAGAGCAAGAACACGTATTAATAAATACATAGTTGGGTCTGATACCAATATTTATGTTTAAGCCATAGAACTTGTGATTTTTGACCTCTTGCTACCTGATATTGGAAACACCTGAAAATGATGCTTTTCTTTTTTCTCAGCTAAAGCAGTGACAGAACACAGATAACACTGTGGAACACAGTTTTTGTTCCTGGGTAGTAAGTGTTATTTTCTAATTGCTTATGCCTCAGAAGTATAGAAAATGGCTATTATTCCTCTCAAACTTTGCTCTTGTGACCAGGACACTGGTATTTTGAAATTTACCTATTTTCATTGTGAAAACAGGCAAATTTGTGAGTCTTTTTGTTCACATAAAGTCAGAAAAAACAACGTATTCTACATAGTTACATAGTGTAATATTCACCTTTGGAAAAGCCTATTCACTGAAAGGGAAAGAACACATGATTTTGCTTCTGGAAGAGGTTGCGTTCACTCTTTGCCGACTTTATTTAGGTGACCTTTGACCTGCAAACTCACGACCCTTGGTCTAGTGCGCCAATTGCAAACAAGGTTTCAGGGCTCTGGTGTGTGTGACTCAGGGTAGAATATGCTGTTTATCATTTATGCTCTTAGCATAGGAGTTGTATCATCCACTGACATACGAATTTTCAAGGATCTGATTTAGATTAAATGTCAGCGAGTGAGTACAAAGCAACAGCTGCTTTACCTGAGATGAGCTACACATAATCATAGAGGTAGAGAAAGATGTGCAAAAGACTATACTGCTTTCTTCTGAACTTCTATCTACTCCTAAAAAACCATAACAGTGCCTCAAATGGATGATAGGCTTTACCTGGTGCCATACATGTTTCCTGAAAACACTGCGTTCTCGATAAAATCGCCGTTATTGATGCCCTCCTGCATCTTCTCCCGCGTGGTGAAGTGGTAATCTGTGGAGGGGAGCAGATGGAGGATTACTGTTAGGACACAGTGGATTAGTAAGGTGTGTTATACCATCTCCGCACTGTACTGTGATGATTTCTCCCAACAGCCAAGGGTAGTGGTATAACCTAAAAATCCACAGCACACACACAGCACAAAAAACACAACACAAAAGTAAAAAATGACAAGAGTCACACACACAGTTCTACAGGAGAGGTCAATTTTACAGTTCTTAAACGAATAGTTTGGACATTTTTTTAAAAATAGGTAATAATGCTATAATGGTATGATAACCATACAAGCTAATATACTGTAAGCTAGCACTTAGCAAGATTTTGTTAGTACGATTGGCCACTCTGTTTTAAATCTTTTAAATAACATTATTGCATAACATTATTTCTTTTTACAATATATAGAACATAATTGATCTGTTGTTAAATGCTAATAATTGGTCAGGTAGAGTCACTCAGGGTAAACAGGGACATCTATAAAACAGAGGGGCTATTTTCAAAAGCTTTTTACTCCAAAGTGCATACTGACATTGATGAAATCTTCAGAAAAAAATGCTGCCTGAATTGTATAGAATATTTTGGATTTGAGAAAGATGAAAGTAACCCCCCATCACTCTGTTGTCACGTTAACGATTGGACTAATGAGAGATTTCTGAAATCAGATCTACACCTTCAGATGATACAGAGGACAGGACGTCTGCTACGGGCAGTAACGTCGCCCCCAGAAGCATTGGGAGACAATTCAGTCCTACAGAGAAAACGACAAAGGGGACAAAATACGTCAATTTTTTTTACCCCATTTTCAGACACAGTTCACTTGGGAGTAAGAAGCAGCAACCGTTCACTGTCAGTGTCTTGCAAAATTTAACCCTCTGGTTTTGAAAAAGGGAATCATGGTTAGAAAGAAGCTTTCAGGACACACAGCTGAGTCCAAAATTCCTTGATCCTTGTTTAAGAGTCTATTATTTAAAGCTGAGACAGTCTAACAGACAGTCTATAACCTGTCTAAATGTCCTGTTTACACATAATTCTTAATTGTTTTGAAGAATTTTCTTAATTGTTTTGAAGAATATTCTTAATTGTTTTGAAGAATCTTGGAACTCAGATGTTTAGACCCAGCTGTAAGATAATAGCCTTATTTTTCTTTACTATAAAATGTCACTATTTTTATTTTCACTTTTATACATTTCATTGGGTTCAGGTTTTGGGGACGCGTGAAATTGACAGATTTACCTTTTCCGTTCTCTTCTCCAGGACGAGGATTCCTGGTTGTATCTGCAAGACAAAAGATCAGTCCTGACATTCATAAATTCATCAGAGCCAGTAAAAAAGTCATTCATTAGTTCATTCTTTCATTTTTCATCCACTTTTGGTGATGGAAAATGACAACATTCACTTGGTGAAGGTTTTAGTGACAACAGGTCAAAGATTCCAGCTCCAACTGGATTCCCTTGCCATGTTCCCAAGTAACGTTCCATGCCCTGAGCCCTGAACAATTTGATCTGGTTCCTCTTGATTTAGAGGAGCATTGGTTTTACTCCAAGCCTTCCTTGTAAAGAAATCCAAGTTCTGTCCCTGTACCCACAACCTTATTATTTCTGTCATCACCCATGACTCAGGACCATAAATAAGTTTAAGAACACAGATTTAAGAAAACAAAGCAAGTTTTCTTTACCCACTCCTAAAGGGAACATCCAACTCTTCTCCAGAAGAGAACTATCGCCAAAGACTGAAGGTGCTTCTCGCCCTTCACACTGGAAACCCAGTAGCCTCCAATACAGCTTGATATCCTGTCTATAAAACCACAAAATTGGAACCCAGCCTTTAGTCCCCTTGCCAGTTTTCTAGTCCATAGGCACATGTTAATGATGCCACAACATATCTAACAGCTCCAACATCTCTGGCTTAATCACATCCTCTCTTGCAGCCTTGCTGCTACCAAGATTTCTTAGATTACCAATGCTTACCATAACTTCAGCCCCAGAGATGGAGTACTCTGGGCATTCCCACTGGGTTAAGGAGTCTGTGAGAGAGCTTCCACCACTCAACAATTTTTCCAGAGGAGGTCAACACTCCCCCACACTTGCCTCTGGACTTGCTTCTCCCAATAACTCCTCTCCACATATCTACAATGTCATTTTCTCCCCAGAATAGGAGAGACACCAACCTTGGTGGAAACGTTTGGTACCAGAACCCATACTGTGTGTGGATGTAAGGCAGACTATAGCTGATCTATACTTTTCCAACTAACACAATAACTCAGGCTTTTCCTAACCAGCAAAGTGACTTTCTACCAAGGTCTAATCCATCTAAAACTGTCCATCCAAAGCTTGCTGCCTGACTGGCATTGAGCATAACCCTCTTCCCAGGGCATTGCACATAACAGTCGCTAGGAGCTTGTCTGGTCCAAGGATGCCTGGGTCCTGGATTGGGTCATGGTAGTTCTAAGGTGGGCAGAGTTACTCTGTTTTGTCCCTTTCATGGGGGGTTAAGTTTGTTGTTTGTCTGACATCTTCAGGTCTGACAGTGGTGGCCGTCTGTAGCGTTATAGTCTCAGTGAAATAGTCCTGAGGCTCAATGAAGTACACAAACTCTTTTACCATGGCATTTGACCCATGAAAAATAGTAAGAAATGCAATACTGGAACCTGAGTTTCCATGAAGAATAAGGGCAAACTTGGGCAAGATCCACCTGAGCATTACTCTCATGTTACAGATAAGTGCTTTTCTGACCTACTGAAGGTTTGGTAAGCCTGTTTGGATGAGGGTATAAGGGCGGCTTAAACATAATTAAAGGCTACACAAGCCACTGTTGCTTACGGGAGACACTGAATCCGAACACTCCCTCATATTCCTGCATCAGCCTCTTGAGCAGAGTGCTTTTCCCTGCTCCGGAGGGGCCACTCAGAACTACAGGCCTCGGTCCTGGCATCTCTCTGTGAAATAAATCAAACACATGGTAAAACTCTCCCATATAGTGCACAAACTACTAGGCAAGGAGACACAATTGTGCACAAGTCACATAACCTGCAACATGTTTGCTATTTGCATATTTAAGACATAATTTTTGGTCACTGGTAATACATCTACTTAATATAATGGGGTTTGTTGCTTAGACAAATGAGAATATTTGTTTAGTAGCTGACAGTAGGCAGTCAAGTGTCAATTAATGACTAGTCAAGTGTCGCTAAACAACTAAAAGCAAGGGTGGACAAAGCACTAGCATGGGCACCCAGGAAAAGCAGATTATGTGTCTGAGTTTTTCTTTTTAGTTGATTCAGTGGCCAGTTTATCAATTTACTTATCACACTATTCACCCTTATCACACTATTGTCTTTCACAGTGTGATTTTAATTGATAGAAGAAGCCTTTATTTGTCACATATACAGTCCATTACAGCACAGTGAAATTATTTTCTTCACATAGCCCAGCTTGTTAGGAAGTTGGGATCAGAGCACAGAGTCAGCCATAATACGGCACCCCTGGATCAGATAGGATTAAGGGTTCAAGGGCTCAACAGCGGCAGCTTGGCAGTGCTGAGGCTTGCACCCTTGACCTTCTGATCAGTAACCAAGAGCCTTAACCATTGAGCCACCACTGCCAATGGGTGTACATTTAAGTATAACATGCTGGTGGCACCACACACAGCTAGAATGTGCTACTAGTTCCCAAATGCACCAACTGCTAAACAACAACCAATGGGACATTCTGGCCATAGGGATACATTCTGGCCATCAAGTATAATTCTGGCCATAGGGATACATCCTGGTCATCATTGACAGATTCCGGCTATCAGGGATACAGTTGGACTATCAGGGAAACATTCTGGGAAACAGGGATTCAATCTGGCCATCCAGGATAAATTCTAGCCATTTGGGATACTTTCTGGTTATCAAGGAATCATTCTGACAATCATGGTTACAGTCTAACCTTCAGGGGTACATTCTGGCCATTGAAGATACATTCTGGCCATTGAGGATACATTCTGGCTATTGAGGATACATTCTGGCTATTGAGGATACATTCTGGCTATTGAGGATACATTCTGGCTATTGAGGATATATTCTGGCTATTGGAGATACATTCTGGCTATTGAGGATACATTCTGGCCATTGAGGATACATTCTGGCTATTGAGGATACATTCTGGCTATTGGAGATACATTCTGGCTATTGAGGATACATTCTGGCCATTGAGGATACATTCTGGCTATTGGAGATACATTCAGGCCATTGAGGATACATTCTGGCTATTGGAGATACATTCTGGCTATTGGAGATACATTTGGTCCATTGAGGATACATTCTGGCTATTGGAGATACATTCTGGCTATTGGAGATACATTTGGTCCATTGAGGATACATTCTGGCTATTGGAGATACATTCTGGCTATTGAGGATACATTCTGGCCATTGAGGATACATTCTGGCTATTGGAGATACATTTGGTCCATTGAGGATACATTCTGGCTATTGGAGATACATTTGGTCCATTGAGGATACATTCTGGCTATTGGAGATACATTTGGTCCATTGAGGATACATTCTGGCTATTGGAGATACATTTGGTCCATTGAGGATACATTCTGGCTATTGGAGATATATTCTGGCCATCGAGGATACATTCAGGCCATCAGCAGAAACTATTTTGACTTGTTAAATAAATTAGCCTGCACACATTTCAGAAGACCTTTTTTATTAATCTGGTACGCACAATGATGTAATAACAGAAACAAAGCTGAGTGGAATACAGAGCAGTGGGAGCACAAACCCTATTATACACCTCTGGTAATGGCATGTTAAGGTGAAAACAGATTCAAATGGAAACATTTTTGATGTGCAAAGAGAAAATCAGCTTATAGGCAAAATGTTACAGCCATTTTCTGGAGGTCACAGACAAGATATGCTAGATCAAAGACATCACAAGGGTTTAAGTACGCACTCCTTTTTTAGTCTGTACTAATGCACTTCACTAGCTACTGTATCTAGTTCACCATATATTGGGTTAAAATTACATTAACTACTCTTGAGCCTAGTTAATTAGGTTTCTGGACAATCCAAACCTGATACTGGGCAATCACATTGGCGCTTTCTGTTGCATAATGGGCAAACTAATTAAGTTATGATTTGTCCACCCCTGTAATGATTAAACTGCTCTATGGAAAAGTTACGATTCAGGAAAACTTCCATAAGTTTGAAAAGCTTCTGTCATTTAATGAGCTTCAGAAAAAGCGGACACGTCCTGATCCACTCAGACTCAGACTTCAGGGACTCGATTTATTGGTCTCTCAACGATGTCCATTATTTACATTACAGATAAACTTCAAGATTTCAGAAGAATGGAGTACTTACTGAAGATACAGTCGTGGCTCCATATCCACATTTTTAAAGCTTTAAACTGTTTACTGATGTTAGCATATTACCATAAACAGTATACAGTCTGACCTGTATCTGGTTCAAAAAGGGTTCAAATATAGGTATAAAGAAATATACAGGTATAATTAGACACCACGACATTCAAAGTCTTGGTCCGCAGTGTTGCATTTGGAAACTAGGGCATAGATGCACATAAACACACAGAGCTGTTCACTCTTCGGAAGTAGGTGTGCCCTATAAAGTCACACTGATCCAAACTGCAGTTAAAAACATCCTTAAGAAGTTAGGTGGAGAGGATTAGTGACCATTAAGGCACCAGAAGTAGCCGAGTGACCTCTTTATTCTATTTATACACTGTTACGATAATAGACTTGATTAACTCATTTGGCAAATATTCTGAATAATTCAGTATTGTGGATGCTTTGCCTAATGTTGTTCGAATGAAGTGACAAAAAACGACAACTCATTAATGGAGCATTGTACGCATCCTAGTCTTAGGTAAAAGATTATTGTCCTTTGAAATGCAGGGCATTTATGACCTGGGTTTTAAAAAGATATTAGTAAGTCTCATCCTAATATATTCCAGATAAATAAACATATGCTGTATATTAAACCATACAGCACACAGGTGTGATTGTTATAATGAAGACATTGTATAGTAAAAGGTATTAAAGTAAAAAAAAACAACAACAAATCAAAAGAAACATAAAAAAAACCCATGAGTATAAAATCACAGTCCTTACCTTGTCGATGCTGTGCAGGTGTAGTGTGTGTGTAACTCTCAGACTTACTGCTCATCTTAATGACAACCACACAGTCACCTCGCCTCCCACTCACTCCAGCCAATCAGATCGCAGGCATTTATAACAGCTCTCCTGATCTGTCCATCTGTCTTTCTGTCTCTTGTGTCCTATCATGTTGATATTATAACCATGTAACATGGTCTGTCTCTGATGTGGGCGGGGCTTAACAGCTCTCTGGACTCCTGACAGGTCATGTAACCAGCACTAGGTCATTTCCTCAAACGGGAATTCAGATATTATTCTTATTCATCTTCTTCTTTTTCTTATTATTAAAAAAAATCTCATATTATCCTGTTAACATTTTTGACACTATATTTACTTCAAATGATAATAAATGAAAATCTTATATTGTCTTTTCTCAAAAGGAAGTCTTTTAAGCACACTGACCTGAACGTATAGTTTTAGTCATGTGTAGCTTCTTGAGGTTGTCGCTCTCTCTCTCTCTCTCTCTCTCTCTCTCTCAGATGTCAGGTTAGATCACCATCCTTTTTTCGGGCCCAGTGTTGCTTATAAAACTTCAGCAGGTGAGTATACTGTTCTCAATCATGGGATTTAATGACCCAGCATCACCGACCAGGACAGAGCTAATCCACAGTTAACCTAATTCTACACACACACACAAACACACACACACACACACACACACACGCACACATGGCTACCTGTTTGTCCTGTACTACTCATATTCTACATGCTTTCATTGTATACTTTAACATTTTAAACACACCTGACCCAAATGATCACAAAATGGTGACTTTAATTAAGTGTGTATGATGGAGTACATTTCATTACTTTCTAATGAACTAGGTAAATAAAAACACTCTGTTTCATCCTGTTATAGTAAACCGATCAATGGCAGGGTGGTATGATGAAGTGGAATGACTGATACCACCCTGAAGTTCATTAGTTTCCTGTCACAGCATGCTCCTGAGTGTTTTATTCCTCTTGTAGCACAGCAATTTTCCAAAGATTACAATTTTTATTTATTAAAGCAAACAAACTGTATGTTTTATCCACTTAAAGTTACAGTGTGGTGGAATGCCTGCAAAACAAGTTAGTTCCTGTTCTCACTTCTGTTATAGCAGCTATAAACAGTCACTCCTTAACAAGTCTCTCTCTTTTCTCTCTCAAAGTTAATAAAATAAGCTTGTCATGTTACTGAGAAACTGCAAAAAGAGTGCAAACTCCTCTGTCCCGAAGATGGCAGAAAACTTAAAGTTACAGCTTTACCTCTGACTGTTACAAAGTGCTGACGCTGGAGACTCCTTCCATAAGTGTTAAATAAACGTCTCCTTCAATTACACACAGGTTTTTTTTATCCGTTTGTGTGGAGCTTCCGCAGTACGAGTCGCTGTGAATGAGCTGTTACTATAGAAACGATAACGTGTTAGAGCGAGTGCATTAATATAAACCTGTAATTTGCAGCTGCACTACTGTCAGAGCTGCTGTTATAGAGAATTAATCAACACCTTCTGACCAATCACAATCCAGGATTCAACAGTTATATGGATTGAGGCTGTGAGCAACAAGACTGATTTATAATTTAGTAAAGATGATCCAATATTAAGTGACATAGTCAATTTTATGGTAATGAACAAAAGATTACAGAAGATTTTCAGTATCAAACAAGGGCAAGATAATGATTTATAATACTGTAAGATTGATATTAAGATATTTTATAAATTAATTGTTCTAAATGTAAAAAGCAACAGACACTTTACACGGTTAAGTAAGTGGAAAACTGTACAAATGCAAACATCATCATCAGGACCTCTAAAATCAACTCGTTATCTTCTCATGTTCTTCTAAAACTGGAAGATGATCAAGAATCGATTTCCAAAAAATATTTACTATAAACCATAAACACAAAGCACAAACCCAAAATGCAAAAAGCTCTTCTGGTGAAACATGTGGATGTTTATTTACAAGTCATTAATATCAGGTCAAAACTATGAAAAGTGCTTTATCGCTCCGACGCTCAGTACAGACATGAACAAAACTAGCGCTACACGCTGTGCTAAAGAAAACTCACATCTTATGCTTAAATAAGTAACAATGCTTAGTTACGATATTTAGTCTTTGACTCAGAGTGGAAAACTTTTTGTTTTTCTCAGTAAAAAAGCTGCAGAGGATTTGGTGTCCATGTCCTCACCTCCTCACCGCCGTCTGTCTCGTCCACCTCGTAACCTACACACGGCTCGACACTCTCTGACGCTAACTCTGATTTACACTTAATTAACTCTTAATCGTGGAATCAGCCCAAATTTAACACTCTGAGCTCTTATATCAAGATTACTATTAATATCATGTATATTAAAGAAGAAAAAAAAAAACAAGTAAGTATTTCGATGTTGTCTTGTTTAGGTGTTAAGGCTACCAGGATATATATTTAAAATAACGAAGGTTTGAATGTATAGATGTAAAAATCTGAGGTTCTACATCTTCATGTCCTGAATAGGAGCATGTCCCCGGTTCATTAGGGTCCTAATCCCTTAATCCCCTTTTTTTGTAGCATTTAACTGTTGGAAGGATTAAAAAAAAAATTATTCTAATAACTATCAGAATTCTTTGTAATGTAACATCCTGTTTTACACAAATTTACTAATTAATTATAGTAAAACTTACGTGACTAAAATCTTACTCTATAGTTACAGGCTCATATTTAGTCATAAATGCTCCTGAAAATCTATTCAACATATTAAATTACAAAATCAGGTCAAGTTAGTAAACATAGAAATGTACAAGTTCTCTTGCTTAACATATTTACATTGTGTGTGTGTGTGTGTGTGTGTGTGTGAGGGGCATCTCTGTTAATTAAAGCATCCTGTCTGTGATGCTCGGGCTTTAAGTCTGTTTCTACCTGTGCAGGCATAAAGGGTCATATTCAGAGTTCGAAAGTTAAGTCAGTATTTCCGTGGGGAAAGTTCCTGGTATTCAGAGTCGAGTTACGCAGCTGCTGAAGTGAATTTTCTGAGCTTCACATTCAGATTATTAAAATCACCTGTGTGTAGTTCACACCTCTGGGGTTGCCAGGTTGTTCTTGAGTAAAAGTGTCTGAGACGGAGTTTTTCAGTAGCGTCTAGACCACCGCCTTTAAACACAAACACTCACCTTTTTCTTGATGTAGCATAAAAGCAAAAATAAACAAATAAAAAGAAATAAATCTAAGAAGAGTCTCGTATATCACCAATATATTGCTGCATGAAAAGTCCTAGTTGTAATTATCTCAATAATCACTGGTTTAATTTAACAAAACAGTTTCCACACTTATTAATCAGCAGCATATAGAATAGCACTTGATCCAGCTCCTGTTATTTTGCCTTTTTATTGTGCTCTGATACTTTTTTTTGTCAAATTAATAAAATAATCATGTTTTTTTGCTCTCCTGCTGCCGTTGTTTTGAAGGATAATCTGACCGAGTGCTCAGCTGCTATGCTTACAGAGAAACTTTAAGTTCATTCATCATTATACACTTAAAAAATTCGGTCCTTGTGATAAGCCATGTCTCTGATTAAGATGCATCTCCTCCGATGTTCTCCCTTTTAAAAAAATCACTTTCTCATGGACTTTAACGTGATGATATTATTCATTAAGGAATAGTGTCATAATTATGTATTTAATATTGTCCTTGAATGCCATTCCACAGTACAGAACATACATTTCAGCGTGACATATTGTGGTTGCATCAAACTGTCAGACAGCGGCGCTGGACTTAATACTGCTCCTCACTCGGTCAGACTCAAGCGTAACTGAGACACGCCTCTGTGTAACTCTCACGTAACTCCTGAACAGTGCTTAAGTCTGTAGTTACGTCTGATGTCTGAATACTGATATGTGTAATTTCTGTGTTAAATCCTCACTCAGCGCTTAACTCAACTCTGAATCTCTGAATACGACCCAAAGACATGAAATTTAAATGCACACAATGACAACTGGGCAAGCTCGTTTATAAAACACTGGAGTGTCATGACATGAATAAAGGAGAACAAGTTCCAGCAAACAGGAAGTTTTCTTAATCAATGTCCAATCCAAAAGACAGAAAGCCATCTTCAGGAAGTGGATGTTGTCTGGTGCTGTAGTACGGCCTCGTCACAAATACACACGCCGCAGGTCACCCGGGGAAGTGATGGTGTTACACTGTGGACACAGCTTCTTCGCTCCCTGTGAACACACGATTCAGTTCTGCTTTCATCTTTACTTATCTAAAGGAACTGTGAACGTTTACATACAATATAATATCTAATCAAAAAGCAACACATAGCAGGGATTGCTTAAATTACGCCCTGTTCACTACATAGTGCACTAGTTTAGGAGTCTGGACTCATGATGTATTCAAGTGCGTTGAATGTTAGCTATCCACTCATGGAAAAATGTTATCTTAGCAAGATATAGAAGATATCTTGAATAAAGATATATAGTGATATTTCTCATTATGAGATTATTATATAACAGATATAAGACCTTTAAGTGTATTCCTAGACTTTATTTCCTAAAGCTTGAACTTGTCTAATCCTATTGGCTGATCATTTTGCTTCTTTCTACACTTGAAATTAGAAAAATTATCTGTATAAGAATAAGACAATTTCAAGCTTGAAGTGGAAAAAAAAAAAATCTAGAATTAGGCTTAATAACCTTATATTTGTTTAGAAACAATCTAATAAAGAGAAATATTAGTTGAATTTCCCTACATTCATGAGATTTTTACTTGCTAAGAATCATTTTTTGCAGTGCTCCAATTAATTTTGTAACTGGAAGAAGTTTGGTTTAAGATTGCAACGATCTAGAAAACTGAATGAACTGAATGAATTTAAACATTATTACAGTCATTATTTGAGTCAAGTCAAAGCGGCTAGCTATCTAACTAAAATTTTTAAGACAACCAGCTAGCTAGCTAATTCACATCTTTTTAATCCAGTCCGTGTGAATTAGCTGGAAACTAGCCGAAGGGAAAATGCCATGAAGGAGTTGGCTTAAGAACAATTCAAAATGGTGAGTAATAAATAGTTAAAAAGTTAAATAGCTATTTAGCTACATTCGGACAGAAAATGTGTGTTCAGCAATATGATTTGGATTTTTTTAAAAGTTAATAATATTAATGTACAGGCGTACAGGGTGAAAACAATGTTGTTCTGGTGTTCTAAAATCCTCCATACAGTGTTACTGGATTACTTTACTGAACAGAGTGCTTCAGATTAAAACTTAGAGAGTTAGATCATACCACTGCGAAGAGTGTGTGTGTGTGTGTGTGTGTGTGTGTCTCACCAGCGTACGGAGCCAGCACTCCTCACAGTGCACGTGCCAACACTGGATCGAAGCCAGCGGTATCGTATACGAGTCCTGCAAACATCAGTGCAACAACCACTTCATCACAATAACACATCATCGTATGGGACATATTGTGAATGAGAATATCTAACATCTGTAACATTATGTTTAAAATGACAAAAGCTTTTTTCTTTAAAGCGAGCATGTTGTTCAGAAACACTAACACTTCTACAAAAGCTCGTCCCTGAGCAGCACTGAAAGAACCGGGGCTGATTAGTAGCCTTAACGTCTCACCATGCAGATAAGACATTTAATTCGGTCGCCTCGAGTCAGCTGCTTCTCCAGGTCTCGGATCCGGGACTTCAACGCTTCCAGGGTGTTAAAGGAGTCACCAGATGGCCTGGAACACACACATACACACACACACACACCAAAAAAAAGTGCTGTTATTGGCTATTTTCTGACTAAATTCTTCAGTGGCATTCCTAATAAATATAACAATCAGATGTTATCTCTATATGTGTCTAATATTAGAAAGTCAAACACACACTAATAGATTTTATTTCACATTAATGAACTCAAAACATTGTCCATTCACCGTGACAGAAAGCGCGGGCGTCGCGTCAGAGTATCTTTCAAGCGGGAATATCGAGTTGAGATGAGAATGCTGGGGAAAGGTGAGATGAGGGGAAGGGGCGGAGCTTACAGGGTGTTACGAGTTATTTATTGGCTCGTGTGCCATTTTTATTGGGGAAATAAAGAAGACTCTGAGTATTTTGAATGATAACTCATAGCTTCGTACTCGAACGTTAAAATGCAGAAGTTACATCAAGGTTGGCAGGGCTGAACTTCCTGTATATCTCGACTGTCAATGTCATGGATGGAATTAAATTATTGACTATAAACATCTTAAGTGATATTTATGCAAGAGAACACGAGAGAAAGTGTGTTATCACCAAGTTATTCATGAAAACACACTACCAAGAGTGTTCTATTGCTTTTATACAACAGATTACCTATTAAAGAAAAGTAAAGCAAAGAAACGATGAACATTGTGTCAGAACTTTAATACCGGCCATTTCTTCCACCACAAAAAGCAGATTCATCACGACGTTTTGCTATCAGGGGTGGACAGTACTTGAGTAATGTACTTCATTACTATACTTAAGTAATATTTTGGTGTATTTTACCTCACTTGAGTTAAAAATGATTGAAATTGCATATGTAATGCTTTTTCTTTAATTACATTTCCAAGAATTTTACTTTTTACGCCTTACTTTTTTATTTAGAACTCCAAATTTGGACTCCATCTAATGTGAAAAAGCATGCTGAGGTAAGTTTTGCTAATTTGCTAACATTAACTGGCTATATTAGCCTGTTTTCTTTGCTAATGCCAGGTTTGACTAGCATCTATTCCAGTAGCTAACATAACTGGCTAGTCAGCGAATCAAATTCTAGCTAATGGTAATTTTTTACAGATTTTTTTACAACTTACAGATATTGAATAATGGTTCAGGTAAAACTGTGTAGTTGCTATAAAACAAAAATCATCTTCTAACAGCTTTAGATAAGTGATAAAAATTAGTTTGACTTGAGATTTTACAGTTAAAAACATTTCCTTTTTTATACTCAAGTACATTTAAAATGAGAAACTTTTTTGAATAACTGTTTTGGCTGGATACTTTTAATAAAGTTTAATTTCTCAGCACTTTGCCCATCCTAGTTGTTATACAACAATATTATTAATTACTGAAGTGTATAGACTGTTTCAATGACCAGTAAAATAACAAAAGACATGACACCTAATACACACAGGAAGTAAAGAGACAGCATTAAGGAAGAGCAGGGGTTTAGCTCAGTCTTAGTCAAATGTCAAAACAAGCCGTGTTCGCTAAATAACACTCAGAAAATCGTTTAGCTTTATGTCCAGAAGAGGATTTAGGAGTTAATACTCTCTCAGTGTAATTACGATGTGGTGAAAGTGTCATTTTTCTGTTGTGAACTTCAGCCTCACCTCTCCTCACCTCGTCAGCTCCAGCACATCCGAGTGTTTTTACTTTTACCAAAATTACCTAAAACGTCTCACTGACATCCACATCATTTAATCACCTCTCAGGACCTGACCTCGGGCAGCGAGTGGAGTTTACACTCATTTCTCAGTGTAATTAATGGATAATAAAGTCTTGTATGTGTGTTTAAAGGAGCGGTGTGGGTAAAGGACACGTATGGGAAGCATATTGTGTCTCAGTAACACCTTTTCAACATGAACAGTTTCCTAAAATAACACAATGAGTTCATATTAATAATGGGAATGACATTATTAGCATACAGCTCCGCCTCCAGGCTTCAGGCCACGCCCCATGCCACCTGGGACTGATCCTGACGTGAAGCTGAGACGGAGCTGTGGCTGTTTTGTCCATGTTTATAGATAACAGTGTGTGA